>NC_049997.1:5093984-5121279 GCF_000003815.2 Branchiostoma floridae | reverse complement strand
ATCAAGCTGAAGCAGGTAGTAGATTCGGCCCTCGATTCGTAGCCGGCGTTTGAGCCTGCATTTCGTCTTTACGGAGAAGGTAGCATGTAATACAGTTAGTGGTATGATAATGTTGAGAGCACACATATGTGTGGGCCCTACACATATACATTGTGTAGACCATGGACATTACAGGATACCATATACCGAATACTGGTCTATTCAGAGGTTCTCAAATTATGCTGACCGCAAATATCCAGAAATACAGATACACCCCGCACACACAAAAAAAAAAACAATACCTCATTTCTTATGAGGTAAAAAGATTTCTGCTACATCACCATAACAATTCAACCATTTCGAGATCCCATCATGAAATGTTTATATACAAAACATCAACCCAAGCCAACGAGGCGTTCTTAGGTTATACTGTTTATGGACACCAAAACACACACCAAACCAGGTAAATACAGAACCATACTGGCGCAAAGGTACGTATTCAGGGTCTAACAAAAAGCTACAAAAAAAATGAATCAGGAAATTACATGTGGTATGACAATGTTGAGAGCCTACACATTACCTTGATATGCAGACGATGAATACCTTTGGACCTCAGCTATACCCCCTTTTCCACTAGGACGGCGCTCTTGCCGCGCTCTCTCAGCGACCTAAAATTTGACAAATCGCTCAACGAATTGTATAGAAAAAAAAGCGAATCTTTTTAGTCTTTGTGATTCTTGCTGTCTTCTCGGTCACACTTTTTTAAAATTTTGTATGATATACCGAGTGTGAAAATGAAGGTTACACATATCCTAAGTAGGTCGCAGTGAGAGCGCAGCGCGATCTCCGTCTAAGGAGGGGGGGGGGGGTGGCTAAGTAGGGTTTTGTTGCCAGTACGGGAGCAACCCGGACAGTAATGTTTACCACATAATACCCGGACAGTAATGTTTACCACATTTACCACGTATAGGGCAGGTGGGTCACCCGTACTGGAACGCACGGGGGGCGAATTCGCAGCCCGATGGCACATAAAGTTTTGTCTGCATGGCGTGTCTGCTTGCGCCAAAATCCATCGGATTCCCTACGAGTTCGAACGGAGGTGGTACTTACCACTTACGGATCCCAAAAGATTGCCCACGCTTTGGCACGCAGAGAGCACGTATTTGCACGTACGGCGGGTTGTGCCCTTAGCTAAAGCAAAATATCATTCTTATCTCGATCGAAATAAACGATAAAAATCACTTATTTATTGGGAATACATTCTGCACCGAGTGACGAGAACTAGGCGTAAATATTCTGTAATGACGTGTGGCAAATTTGATGAAAGAAAAACAAATACAATCAAATAAAATGAAATAAAATAAGGGAAAATGAAATAAAAAAATTATCATGTAGTTACATGTAAGTACCAAAACCCCCTAATGATTTCCTGTCAGAAACAACAATAAAAGAATACTTCACATCACATCCTACTCTTCGTCGCAAAGTTGCGGTCGTCAGATTAGCAAACAGCAGAGTCCAGGTGCCCAAAAGATTAATGTTGTCGGCAAGAGGAGAGCACACAAGGGTTGGCAAAATCCAGCGAGACGGTTAGGCGAACGGTTCGTGGGATCGGGGTTGGCTAGCGACGTGACACGACGGCAGGCTGGCTGACTAGGCCGCAAGGCACGTCGGGTGGTTGGCAACATGGCGGGATCACTAAAAATTCAAATATAAACAGCCAACTTGTCCAAAACACGGGGATCAAAAGTGCAATTCTACTTTTCACGTGCAAGCACCCCATCTGTCGACATTGCACGGTACTGCAGCACAAGGCCCACAGTGGATGCTGTGCACATGAGTGACACCAGTTATTAATTTTGCCAACCTATTTAAAATTATGCGGTCGTCTTCGGAAAAAAGCCGAATGCGTTTGATACTGCAGTATTAGTACTAATGAAATATGTAATGCAGTGTAAAGTTCATAAAGGTCATATACATGAATCTATTGTTCTCGACAAGGCTATTGGACCAAATTATTTAATAATCTGCCTTCAAGAGCTGCATGATATCCAGCGTTTTCGCATACGTCGACGTTGGTTATGTTTTTATACTTAACACCAACATTTAATAGTATATATGCTTCATTATCCATTATGTTGAATACATGTACTTGGTATGGTTATAATGTTTCGTCTTATTTATTTTCCTGTCACACGATACCATTCTATCACACTGACACTGACAACCATCAAAATCAAAGACACCCTTTAACCATAACTGTATTTCATTTTAATGTAGAATTTCCGAATAAAAGTACAAATTGTTTAAACCCATACTCTTCCCCAGGCTTCGGGATCAGTATCAAAATACAGCAGATGTAACTGTCGTTAGCTACTTGGTTATTTGTTAACAGACTTGCATGGTTTACAATAACTCGATCTTTGTTGTTATTTCACTGTGACGGGAACAAGCCAGTTCATTAGCTTCGCCAAGAAGATTATGTTTTTGCCGACTTGGGTATGTATGGAGGTCAACAGGATATAACTCGAGAAATTGTGGATGGAACTTTTTGATTTTTTGCAGGTGTGTAGCGGTTGTTGAAAGGCATGCCTAGTTCGAAAATGGGTTACCTGGCATTTTCCTATTGGTACAGCAGCGAGCTTGGTATTTTTTTGTGTGTTTTTTCGGTAAGCATAAGTCAAAATGCAGCTGGGCGATTTCCACGATATTTGGCAGGTGTTTAGCGGTTGTGGAAAGGATTGTCATGTACGAGAATGGTTTAGCTACCGTTTACCTATGGTGCTGTAGCGGTCTTTGTATGTAAGTGCGTTTGTCTGTATGCAAGATAACTCAAGATGTTCTTGATGGATGCTAATGATATTTGGTTGATAGGTAGGGGACACAGAAAAGAAGGTCAAGTTCGATAATGGGCCTCCTGGCGACTTATTTTGGTACTGCAAGTGAGCGTCAAAGTTTGTGGCTAAATTTTCCAGAAGTGCCAGGTTCATGATGTTTAAGTGGTGGATAGCTGTTTGGACTAGGAGTAAATGGTGTAATTTTGGGCCCCCTAGCAGCTTGTTTGGAACTGCAGTGGGTCTTATAGTTCGTAACTTTTTAGATGGATAACTCCTGAGGGGATTGTTGGATATTCTTTGTTTTGGGTAGGTAGGTACTTTGGGTGATCATCAACATAATGAGATGCAAATTATGTAAATCACTATCTATTTAAAATAATTACTTAGGGTAGCTTATCCTGGAGAAGCACACAGGGTGAATGAGAAAGGTAATGTTACATGATACTCTATATGTCTGGACGTGTACAGTTCACCAGTGAGGGAAGGTGGTGACCTGGTTACACCAAATTAACCCTGACTCAAGCAGCAAAAGGGAGAGAATCAGTCATGTGGAACCGAATTCGAAGTTTCCCCGAAGTCTAAGAGACCAGACCTGCCCAGCCCTTTATCTCGCTGGTCTGAGTTTTAATTAGATTTGTGGGCATGATTCTCTTCGCCAGAAGAGTATGTTATTGGTTGTATGGGTCTATATGTTGGTGAACAGCATATAACTCGAGAAATTGTAGGTCAAGATCCCAAGGCAATTGGGCACCAATGCTACCCTACCAATGTATGTGGACCATTAATCATCATGTATCATTCAAGCCCCTCAGACTGTAGCAAATCATCCTGATCTCCTTCCCCTGACATGGGCCAGTCACACCAAATTAACCCCCTGCCCTCATTCTCTGGCCTTAGCACAAAGATGACCTCTCAACTCAAAGGTGCAGCAGAACTAATTGATTATCCTGGTGATACACATGTCATTGACCTGATAATTGTTTGCAGGGGAGAGAAGCATGAACAAGTGTCTCTAGGGCTCAGGGCTATATATTCAAACCAAATAAGCTCATTAGATCACTATTATCCATGCTATGATATTGGTAGCACATTTGTTGTTAGTAGTTTGAGAGCATGACACTAGTACTTCTTTGAGAGTCCAAATACCCAGGTCTAACAGTCAGTCAGTCGAGGATATCAGACGTCAACTCGGGAAGCTTGCAGGACCCTTATAACAGCGGTCAATTCATTGTACTCCAAATAGGCTCTGAGTGTCTAGAGTTTATTTAATGTTTGCGCATACAGAAATGTCTCAGTACCAGAGTGAATGCTAGTTCTACGAGCTTGGCCAAGTTTTATAGCAGATGGGAGGAGTTACATGCCATACATTCATTTAAATAAAACTTAGGCGCACTTTACATTTTGCTTAAACCATCCTGTGTCGGTTAACCATCATATGACGCTTAACCGTGACCGGTCTAAAGAGGAAATAAAGGGCGTATGATGGTATTTCCACAAACCATCCTGAGCCACCTCCGGACCTGGTCCTGGTTCGGTTCAGGGGGCCGTGATGGTTTCTCTCGTGTGTAAAGAGAAACCATCACTGGTGACTGTGATAGGAGGGTGTGGATCATACGCTAATGATGTGGTAACGAGACTGTAGCAATTGAAACATTAGCCTGGTTACCAAACCCCAGCCCGATCTCAAGTATCTATCGTGCAGGGGTCTGGCCGGATGGGATAGGAACTCTTCTCAATTTTGCACCTTAGGCCATGTTGATTTGATTATATGGATGACATCCTCTGGGAACTCCAAAACTGATGCGAGCGAGCGAATAAAAACAAGTTTGTCAAAAAAAAAGTTGCCTTCAGTATGAAATCAAAGTGGCCAGGAAGGTTGAACATAGGACTAAACACACATAGAATGGTATACCAACAGTTAGGTGTAGGGACCAGTACATCATACGGGTGCAAAACATTTTTTTTCTTCTTGGACCAATCCGAAAAAAACAGACCTGAAAAAAAAAAAAACACACTATGTCCGCAGGCATTTGGGGTCTTACCGGGGGCCAAGAAGACAACAAGAGTGAAGTCAAGTAGAGTTTATAGTCAATTGTACCAAGTTTCTATAGTCAAAGGTACAGAGACAGTTATCCTAAATATTACATGGAGATGGGATTTTAAAACGCTAGTGGGAGTCCAATGATCCACCAAATAGATTCCTTTGTAGCAAAATTGACCAATTATTTGTGTTTTGAGTATGAGTCTATGACCATTGTTTTGAGTATTGCCAGTTCTCAAGTTTCCACACACAGGTTCAGGTCCGCACCTGGAAATGATCCTATACCTGACCTATACCTGAATTTTCTGTACTGGTACCTCCCCCTACCAATAATAGATTTTTTTCTTTCTGTCCTTTCTTTGACTTAAGATTTATTTTGGCATTCTATGGCATTAGTTATCTGTTTTCTGATACTTTTTTTTCAATGTACAGAATATTTGTGCTCACTTTACAGTTGCTTTGCATAATCTATTGTGTGGTCGAAAACTTTTTTTGGGGGGGGGGGGGGGAACGGCCGAAAATTGGTGCGAGCGCGGATACTTTTTGAATCCATAACGTAGCTGATTCGCTGCTGTGATAGCCTGCTGATAGCCTGCTGACCAACTGTGGTGTGTTGTAGCTGGCTACCTGTGGTGAGAGTGGTCATCAATCCTATGTACTCCTCCCCCTGATCAAGGGCTTTCGAGAACCTTTCTACATCCATCCTGCCAGACCCCAACACGAAAGATATATCTATTGAAACATGTGTTTCCTCATTCTAATCTTTTGAGACATTGAAAGTCGTCAAATGTTCCAAGTGGAATGGCCATTTTCCTTCGGTACTGCAGTAGAATGTATGTGTGTTTGTAAACAACAGTACCCGTGGTTGGATGGGATAGATAAATAGAATTTTCAACTGCTACAAACACACGTTCATGCAGTCGTTTGCTTTTGGGCTAGGTGCTCTTTAGTACTACATGAATGAGACCTAATAGTCTTGAACAAAGGCATGATTATTTGGCGAAGAGATGTGTTTGTGGAACTCTAGTTATATTTCAGCCATACATAGTATGGTGAAATATATTGTATTCGTAATGTTTCTTTCTTTCTTTCTTTCTTTCTTTCTCCTGTCAAATCTTCAAAGTGATTCATCTCCGCCGTTCCTGGACCGAATGACCTGAAATTCGGCACAGGGGTAGAGTGGGCCAATACCTTGATGCTTTTTCCCCATTTTTTTTCATATCTGCCTCTAAAATGATTTTATTGAGATTTTTTGGTCAATTTTAGACCAAAACTGTATATTTTGGCCCCTGTACCCTGGTATTACAACCAAATGAGCTGAAATTTGACAGAGATGTGCCTTGATAATGCCCCCATATAAATTCGATAACACTTTTGGTGTACAGTACAACAAAATGCTTATTTTTGCGATTATTTGACCAATTTTTGACCAAAAAAGGACACTTTTGGCCCCTGTACCCTGGTATTACAACCAAATGAGCTGAAATTTGACAGAGATGTGCCTTGATAACGCCCTCATATAAATTCGATAACACTTTTGGTGTACAGTACAACAAAATGCTTATTTTTGCGATTTTTTTACCAATTTTTGACCAAAAAAGGACACTTTTGGCTCCTGTACCTTGGTATTGCAACCGAATGAGCTGAAATTTGACACAGATGTGCCTTGATAATCCCTTCATATAAATTCAATAACACTTTTGGTGTACAGTGCAACAAAATGCTTATTTTTGCGATTTTTGGCCAATTTTTGACCAAAAAAGGACACTTTTGGCTCCTGTACCCTGGTATTACAATTAAATGACCTGAAATTTGGTATAGATAGGCATTAGATACTTGGTAACAAGATTCAAGTAAAATTTTTGACATAAACAACTTTAAAATGATTAATTTTGGCACTTTTCTGAGGGGAAATTTGTTTTCTTTTGGCCTCCTGACGTGACCTTCCGTGACCCCGCACAGAGCCACACCTGTGCGCGTCAGCCGGAGAGTTAATTGAATCAAAGACCTAGCCAATCAGCGAAGAGGAGGCCAAAGGCTAATTAATATTCATAAGCGGGGCCTCATGATCCCGTATATAGCAGTGTTCCCGCCAGGGGGAGCGAAGCCCGCCTAAGGCTCTCGCATTTTAGACTATTCAGAAGGCTTTATATTGTATCAGTTCTTAGGGGCATATCTATGATAATCGCAGCAGTCACTTAACTTCTCTTCAGGAGTTTAGCGTAACACTATTTCAGGTCAAACCGATAAAGGCAACTAAAAACAAACTTTAACGTTACTGAGTTCAACAGTACTTATAACTTGTTATCCGAAGTTGAAACGCTAGCGATGGTATTTTCGCTGCGCTGTTAGCTCCGTGCGACTGTTGTTGACGGTCTTATAACGGTATATTTTGCACCCCTGTACCCTGGTATGAGTAACATTTGGTATAAGTAAAATTTTTGGCATAAAGTACTGTAAAAGGCTTAATTACAGCACTTTTTTTAGGGGAAATTGGTTTTCTTTCGTTCTCCATGCCATGACCTTTCGAACGTTCACCCCACAGAGCCGACATCTGCACCTGCGTCTAGCCGGCAGGAAGAGTTAATTCAATTAATGGTTCAGCCAATAAGCGAAGAGGAAAGCGAAGGCTAATTAACATTCATAAGCGGGACCACACAATACGTTAACTTGAAGACTCAGGCCGTACAGACTTCTCGCCAGGATTTTTTCAAAGCGTCGGACAGCTCTTGCATTTTAGACTATTGAGAAGGCTTCTTTTATCAGTTTTTTAGGGCCATATCTACGATAATCGTACCAGTCACTTACTTCTCTTCAGCAGTTTGACTTTAAAATATTTCGGGTCAAAGCTTCAAAGACAACTAAAACCTCATAAACAACAAACTTTACTTAGCTCAACAGTATACAAAAATATTGTACGGGTTGCCATCCTTAGTTGAAGCGCTTATTTATAACGCTAGTATCTTCGCTGCGCCGTTAGCCGCCGTGCGACTTTTGTTCACGGTCTGATATCCCTACGTCGCCGCCTCGCTGATATTCCCACGGACATGTTTCAAGAAAAATACCCAGCAAAAAATGCTGTTCTGCGTCAAATTCTATTCTATAAAACATGTGGGACTCAGTGTTACAGTCTAAATATTTTGTAGAAGCACCGCTGTAGGAAAGAAGGTCCAAGCAATGTAAAACATCACGTAGCATGAAGTTCGCTGTCAACTGGCACACAGCACATGACTGTTTGAAACTCTAAGTCTAATCAACAGCCGTGTTTGATTGATAGCCGGCGGTCCTTTGATGAAGTCGGCGAAAGGTGCGTTAGTTAGAAAATCTGCGTTTAGTTTTGATATGTAATTATAAGTTAGACAGTGGCGAGAATGATTATTTTCTCATCAATATTTCTCTTCAGAATTATTTGAACTTAATTGTACATCTAAACAATTGGCTTACCTGTGCAATGTTTATATGATTAATGATCAGTGTACTGAAATCATGTGTAACGTATGGCTCATAGTCAATAGATCAGCATTTTCTCTATAGTGACCACCTGTCTGTAGTGGCCACATTTCTATCACTGGACTGGAACTTGCGAAAACTGCTGTATTTTCTCCAGAGCAAATGTATGTGTTCCTAGTGCTGTTGTTGTTTGACATAAACTTTGAACATTTAAATTGTAAGTAACTTTAAACTGCCAGAGTTTCAGCCCAATAAAACACTCTCAGCGCCAGGGTATGAACAGACTGACCAGACAGACGAAAATAAATCCTCGAACAAGGTTCAATCGTATCTTCCGGGTCTGGCAGGAAGTTGTTAAACTAAAATAAGAATAGGCTCGATGGCTGATTGCATACAAAGTAAAACAGTTTAACAGTTTTACAGCTTGAAGAAAACAAACGCTCCTACAGTACCTGCACCTGCTTGATAATTATCAAATCGTATGCCCTACTTGAATAAAAAAAGTTCACTGCAATAATAAATGTACCCACATTACAAGGAGCTTATACTTTTTTAAACTTACACCTATAGTTAGTTATCGTACTAAAAATTGTTAATGACATTACATGAAGTCATTCATTTATTTTCAGTCATAGTGAAAATTTTCTGAATGGAAGGTGTGATTATTGTCATTTTCTGAAAAATAGAAGCAAGCTCTGTTTTTACCTGGAATCAATTCACAATACCAGTCCACTTTGGGGGATAATGTACTGTTAAGAGGATGTTCCATTTTTGCGCAGGGGTGATTTGGAATAGTCCAATGTTGCGTGGGAAGGGGTATGGCTGAAATATGCTGTATTTGCTCTTAAGCAAATGTCGGCCTTTCTAGTTGATAAATGAGCTTTGTTACAAACGTTGCATTTTGTATTTCCGTAAGCTTATCGCTTGTTCAAGCCAGTAACATACGTAGCATGCGGTAACAGATGACACAGTGGATTTCTTTGTTCCTCGTATACACAAATGTTCTTTAATATCAAACATTTACTTAAGGTTAAGATGTTCATTGGTGTCCAGTACGGTGGAAAACTACAACAAACCTTATTTTTGTGCTGTGCTCTTGATGTTAACTGAAACAACCAGGTTCTATCTTTAATTTAGTGTTACATGTCTGGATATATGTGATAACAATTGAGTAATCATAAAATCCTAGAATGGATCCCAATGATAAAAAGCCATGAAGTTCCTTGTGGTTGGCGTAACTCGTAGTGCGTTAGGTTGAGAACCATGGGGTCCGGGTTCGATTATCGCCATACCCTTGGGCAAGCCTTGGGAGAGGCACTTTCCTCACCCCAGCCAAGTGTAAAATGGGTACCTGACTTCGGTTGGGGAGGTAAAAGATGGTGGAAGGAGAGAGATGGGCTTCACCTTCCAATACCGTACCCTAGACACAGTGGATAACAACCCACTGACCATATAGCATCAAAAAGGCTATGGAACTATCTTTTTCTTTACAACACGTAAAACCTCAGTCAATAGAATTTTCATCAATCAGTGACTACCTGTTTTAAGGTAAACATACGTACCAAATTTTCGATGGCTATCAGTCCATCTTGCTCACGGAGTGACCTAGATCTCGCGAGAGTTGCGAGAACTAGGTCGAGACTTGTATGGATCTCAGCCTTATTGAGTATCCATTCTGTCCTGTAGTTATCAATTCAATGTCTACTTCAACTGGATAAGAGAAGGAAATTACTTCGGAACATTTGAAAAGTATTCAGTCTACTGTTCTAGTATCAACTGTAAGTTTGTTTTAGTATCGCTGAAGAAGAGTGATGGATGTCACTCGAAACGTCTGGGAGTTATCTTCGAATCTCACTCAACTGTGGAGATTGAATTGACTTAAAAGTCGTGTATTAGTGGCCCAACTCTTAAGGTGTCTTAGAATACGAAGCCACATATCTAATTGGAAATGAGGAACTTCATGGCATTACCATTGTGATGGCATAACTTTTGCACACTCAGTCAACTGGTTTTCAATGTGAACTTTTAGTAATATGTCTGTCAACTCAAAGCGACACAGGTTAGATATTTGGTATGTTATAGGAGTTGGTAAAAGGAAGAAGTGATCAGATGTCTCGTTTTCTGGACATGATATTTTCGTGTTTGTTGACTCATAGATATATCTTATCTATTACAAAATTTGTACTTTGGTGACGATGTGTCCATAATTTAAACCAGTTGACTTTGCTACGAAAGGTACTTGTAATTCTGCGCTATATAGTTAATACTTCCTATAGTGTATATGATTTTGTTACACAGAGTTTATATCTTTGACAGATGTACCATATGTGACTTGTATCCTTCTAGAAAACCGAGAAAACTCACAATCTTGGTGTTCCCAATATTTCCATACCAATGGTGAAAGAAAACAAGATCTTTGACAATGTGTGCTTGTTTCTGAATAAGTGATAATTCAATAAAACTAATGTAAACTATCATATGCTCTCTTTGACCCACATAAAGATATCCTATTGACACAGAGTCAACCTCCTAGACAAAATTACCATTATCAAAAAACTCAACAATGTGAGTGTTTCCAACATTTCCGAAGCATACTTGAATGATATTAAGAGCTGTCCGAAGGACAATGTGTACTTATTCCTGAATAAGTGATAACGACATGCAATAAAACTAAAGTCACCTGTTATGTGTTATCTTTGACCTACATGAACATTATCCTATCCTGATATCCGTGAAGAGTCTAGCTATCTTTTGGCAAAATCACCATTCTTGGGATTGCTTTACTTTCAGAAGTTTAAGAAGGGAAAATGGAGTGTACGCGGTGGCGTCATTCCACGAACTTGAAAAAAAATGCCTTTACAGTACAGCACTGTACTGTACTGTAGTCAGATACTGTAATAGGAAACCCAGCGCCTCTACCAGTCGGAAACCACTTACTGGTTACTCAGCAAGGGAGTAACAAATGGACTTTGACAGTGCTGTCCTGATCACCTGTATTTTCTATTATGATCTAACCGTAGTTTACCTCTGAATACGCAGTACAGTAATACTTTTCCATCTTCTTTGATGCGAACTAAAGAAAAATGTGTATTGTAAGGATTCGTGTGTCTTGATCATTACAATACTGTTACAGTCTATAGTACGTCCAAGAACCGAGAAAGGGGTGCAAGTAGAAGACAGAAGGAAAATGTTCGCGGTGGTTTTGAGTTTGTGGTCAAGCGGCCACTGCAAAAACCGCGAACATGAAACCACCACGAAAGTTTCTGCATTTACAGTAACAGTCTTGTCTCAACAATCCGGTTCACTGAGTCTTCAGAGTCCTGTTAAGAAGAAAACAATTAAGAATACATGAGTAAAATCTATAGCAAATTATTGGCAAAAGACTATCCTCATTGCATCAAGAAAAGTATCCAGAAAAACAACGAAGAAACTGTTGTCATAATTATTTCTCATTGACTGTTTTTTTGTTAAATATATAAATATGACTACTACACTACTCTTAGTTTTTAGCTTACATAGATATACGTAACACCGACAGTGAATACAGAAGCAAAGGATTATTTTATGACTATGGATTTATAAGATAGAAAACACGGCTTATCTCCAGGAAGATCTACCGTTGGCATAAAGAGTTTAGCTGGCTATGAAGTGTTATGAGCCAAGGGGATGTGCCATCACTGAAACTGGGAAGACCATTTAAAAATGGTGTTACTGCCCCTCCCTGTAGCCATACTACCAACAATAAGAGGGTCCGTGGTGCTAATACTTTTACGATCAATTTGTGTCTTTATTTGAACAAATTCAGTGACCCATGCACATCCTTGTGTGAAGTTCGTCCCTAACAGGAACTAGAGCAATGGACACATACTCGGTAAGCACCTGTTTCAGTGACGGCAGATCCCCGGTGGCATTTGAACACTCCTTGGCCAGCTAAATTCCTTGAGTCTCCAAGCAGACCCTACGGTGCCTAAGAGATAGTATCAAAGCTGGCCAAGGATCTAGGAGTATAGCCGGCACCGATGCCCGTTTGACTCCCTTTGGCCGGCTATACTCCTTGGCCAGCTTTGATACTATCTCTAAGGCACTGTAGGGTCTGCTTGGAGATTTAACTCCTTTTGTCACCCCTTGACCAGCTAAACTCCTTATGCCACCTGTAGACAGACCTGAAGATTAAACATGACGACTCACCTTCGGGTGTCCGTTGACAGATGAAGTATCTTGTCTTGCCACAGTCTGCATCGTTCCAGTTGCTGTTCCTCCACCCGGTCCTGAAAAACTCCACACAATCTTCGTTACCTAAGGGTGTTCCCCACCAATTCTTACCCCCATTGTTTGGCTCAATCGGTGACCAGTACTTGTAGGATCCCAGAGAGCTACCATCTGGCCATTTCCAACTACCTTCCCTTGCCCTATCATTTAGCCCAAACCAGAACCCCCATGAGTTGCTTGCAGCATCTTTCAGGCTGATGAGGAAGCTGTTGATGCCGCTGTCTTTTGCCATTGCCAGCATCCCGCCCGGTCCCTGGGTGCGGCAGTAGGCATCGGCATCGGTCCAGGTCTTGAAGCTGTTGAACGCTTTGTAGCACGTCCTGCTCTTCAGCTGATAACCGTTGGGGCAGCTTCCTGAAGAATATAATAAAAGATGTTTGTTTGTTGGACTAGTTGAACTGTAAATTGCAACACAAAAATTGGACCCAAATTGTCGACTGAACAGCACCAGTCTTTGTCAAGGAATGGGCAATCCACATAGACCTCCCGCAACCTATGATCCACTGCTCACTGAGTCACGTGCTCTATCTACCTAACATGACGTCGCGACAGCAGTGGATTGTTCATTCCTTGATAAAGACTGCCCCTGTTCAGTCGAAAATTTGGGTTATTCCAATTTTTGTGTTGGATATTACAGTTAAACTAGTTCAAGAATGGTATATTCCCTGCTATATCTGTGTGGAGTGAAGAAAGTTGATAATTGAAAAAAAAATGGGAAAACAAAATAATGTACTGTATGTATTTTGCATTTGCTTTTCCTTCGTATAAACATGGCCTTATTGAACACATTTGGTTGCCATCATGAAAACGTACCATATCGGAAGTACTTCCCCAAGCTTGGTTCCAAACTCTGCAGTTTCTGTTGCGCCTCTTGTGCCTTGGCTTGAATCTCACTTGTACGTCCCTTGATTCGCAGAGCGGTGATCCAGACAGCATATCCTCCACCAATCAGCGCGTAGACCTGAGTGACTTTCCGTGGCATCTGAAAGTTCACATTGCCATTCATTATTACTGCTAGTACTAATACTGCTAATACTTCTACTACTGTTTCCACTGCTACTACTGCTACTACTACTACTTCTACTACAACAACAACTACTACTAAGTACTACTGCTACTACTGCTACTACTGTTACCACTGCTACTACTGCTACTACTGCTACTTCCACCACCACTACTACTACTACTACTACTGCTACTACTGTTACCACTGCTACTACTTCTACTACTACTACTTCCACTCGTACAAGTCACAATAAAGAGTGTAAAGTACAGAAATAGATTACCTTCTCTCTATACTTAGGTAGGTTCCCTTGGAGTTGTTGGTGATAGATTTCAAAGAGAGATTTGCCACCGAAGAGCGCTGACTGTGGTTTCACCATGTCCAACAGGTTGTACAATACCTGCAAATTAAAGTGGAAATAAGTCAAAAGAAAACGGAAGATGACGAAAACATACGGTAATCTTCAGTGCTAGTCAAGGCATTTTCCTTTTCAACATTCCTGTGTCATGGCGTCTCAAATTACCATAACAAGACGTCACCGCTGTGACCACCTCCATGTTGCAGCAGATGCAGGTTTGTTATTTGGAGTTTTCTCCTACCCGACTCGTGTGTCATGGCGGGTGCATCATGCCTGTCACCGCCACAAAGGCCTGTCACTACCACTAGCCGTAGCTAGGTACTCATTTACAGTCGAAAGTGCCTTTCCCAAGGGCACAAGATCGGTGACATGGCAGCCAGATTCGAAGTCAGGACCTCTTGGGCTTAAGATCAACGCGCTGCCGATTGCGCCACGCGATCACACCCAATTATATAGATAACATAATTTGTACATACCTGTTGGACTCCATCAGATCCATGACTCAGCACACTGTCTGCCCACCCTGTGATGTCGCTGGTCCCCGTGTACCTCCCGTTACTGACGCGCATCCTGGCAAGCGTGTCCAGCATGTTCCTCAGCCGTAGCTCATCCCTGCCATACAGGATAACTTGTTGCAGGTACTATTGCCCTAGTTGTAGATCACTGACGCTTTGTGTCAACTCGTCCACCTTCCTGTCCAGCGCTCGAATCTGGCCTTGGATTTCGTTCAGCTTTGCCGTTGTCTGTGCAGCCCCCACGCGGCTCCAAATGAAGTTGACTATCCCCACTACCCCTGCAAAAAGTCCGAATGCTGCGAGGGGAGCTATCCGCTGTCAGGAAGAGAAATGCAATGAGAAAGAGATGATAAGGAGAGCAAATAAGTTGGGACTCACCTCAATTTTTGGCAGGTAAGTCCCAACTTATTTGTAGTATTGGCTAGCTAAAGTTTAGGCCTTCCAAAATGTCATTTACCAACAAAGATGAACTTTCATGCTAACATAGTGATCAAATGAACAATGTCCCACGAAACTACTGAATTGAACCCAAACATGGATTGTAGACACGAAACATTTTATTACATTTTATTTCATTTACGTATAGACTATTCAAGCTAGACGTTATGTTATTGATATTGTACTATTTTTAGAGGCGATGTTTGATATCATATTACTAGAGTGCATCACCTTTGTGTGATGAATATTCTTTGAATTCTGTTGATTGATAAAAACATCTGGAGTGTATTCCGTATTGTAATTGAACTCGACATATTCAGCTATAGAGGTGATGTTTGTGGTATCAGTTCTATTAGTTTACTACAGTATGATTCTGTGCCTTGTGTATCCATTTGTTAGAGATAAAAACAAGTATTAAACACCTTATTAAATGGTATAGGTAATTACCTTTTCACTCTCTTTCACCGTTAGAGCTGATCCTAGAATGCAACAGACATTTGCAGTTAAAATTCACTCTTTCTGGAACCTTCCAAATAAGTATTGTGTCTTTCATTGTCCTGAAAGAACAGTAATGATTTATCATCATTATAACTGATTTAAAGGTAATGTCAAATATTATCTGCATTGTGTTTATATAATGCGGAGATGGCTAGAGAACTGCTTAAATATGTTTTAGAAATGTATATGTGTTTTGGAGCAACGATAACATGACATTAAAACTCATTTTAGGTATAACTCTACATGTATATTGGCATCATATTTCTATAATACGTCTTCAAATTTGCACCACGCTATTTGTCTTAACAGCCCTTGTAGTGCTGCGCCCAAAATATGTTGGGAAGCATATGTTAGTACGGTTTGCAGTATGCTACTTTTTTTTACATTCCTTCCAAATAACCCTATTAATGGTATACATCATTACGAAGCTTAAGGTCTCTACTAAATGTACCATAGTGAAAACAGTACCCCTACATTCCAAAGGGTCTGAAACGTCCAGAATTTGTAAAAATTCATGGTGAAAATTTGCCAGCACCACAAGGGTTAACACTCGAGATGGCAGTGTCCTATAGCAACACATATACAAAATCTCGTACCTGTTATGCCTCTAGTGGAGAAATCGACTTCACACTTCCAAGGCCCAACGGAGTCACCGGCAATCTTGGAACCAGGGAGGCAGTCCACATGGTAGCAGAAACGGTCCGAACCTTCGCAGATGCAGTTGTCATGCTCTGGTGCAGGTGTACCCCACTGGTCTCCAACCTGCAAGGAAACCATATCATAATTACGTGAATAGTTTCAACAGGTTGGTAGGTCACTGAATAAACTGTAGGACTCTTTTTACACAACCGATGCTTTATTCTCACCGACGTTATGGTGACTTCTGTCACCATCTTCAGGGCAATTCTGATTGGTACTTTACTTTTTTGTGACCACATCTGAACTGTGAGCAGCGACACCTGTCCTGCAGTACAATGTGAACCAGTCAGAATTGCCCTGAAGATGGTGACAGACAGTCACTATAACGTCGGTGAGAATAAAGCATTGGTTGTGTAAAAAAAAGTCTCTTTATTCGTTATCATAAGTCTCTCAAGCAAGGAGAGCGCACTTGGGTGGTCGTATGTTCTCAGCAATAAACCGTTGGTTTGGCCACAGAAAGTCAATTTCATGGATGATATCCTCTGCAGACTACAATTTCGGTGGGGGAAAGGGTAAAAAAGATGGGCAAGGGAAACAGGATGGCTAGTCTAAAAGTAGACATCACAATAGTTGTAACAACAATTAACCCTCATCCGACCGTATGGGGTCATTTTTGACCCCAGGCGTATATTTTAATCTGCCACAGCAACATTTTTCATCAGAGAAAAAATTCCTTCCATGAATTTGTTTGTATACATGTCTTACAACATCTACCAATTTTTCGCCGAGTTTTGCCCATTATTGTATAAGCTATACTTGAAAGTTTGTGTCTTGTTCGGTGGGGTCAAAAATGACCCCAGCCAATTATGAATAATTAATTACATAAATATCAAGATATTTCAATAAAATAAAAGGTATTCCTCATTATTGCTATTGCAGCAACAGGTTATAGTTGCTTAGATGAGTAAACACCGAATATTTCGAAAGAAATTTAGTATTTTAGTGTAAAACACAGTTTTTCGACATTCTAAATAAATAATGATAATACGCACTAATAACCTATGCTAATGAAAGTGAAAATGTTTCTAATTAATTAAAAAAGAATATATGGACAGAATGTGCAGAAGGAACCTACAAGAAAGATCTTTGCGGGAAAATAGACAAGAGTTATTGTATGTATGTGTTTAGATGGCGGAATATGGTGCATAATTAAGTAATAAATTCGTTACTTTTCACAAATATTGTATTTTTTCTTGTTAAATAACATTATTATGCTATCAGTATTATTGCATCACCACAATTATTGTTTAGAAATTGATAAAACAAAACATTGTTTAAGTAAGTTTAGTATGGTAGATTTTCAGAGCAAATGTGGGTTTTCCTCATTTTCTGCATAAATTATGATAATGAGTAATAACTACTGACACCAAAACTTGTCAAAATATTTTTCATAGGTTAGTGAAACAGTAAATACATAGAAATGACAAAATAAGCCAGCAGAAATATGTCTATGAGCAAAACAAAATGGGGTCAAAAATGACCCCATACGGTCAGATTCGTCGTAAAAATGTAACGGTCGGATGAGGGTTAAAGTGCCAACAAATGTTATTACTATGAGCCAACAAGCATTCTAAACATTATAAAAATGTATGCCTCCAGTCTAAAGAAAGCTGACTGGCAGCAAGTACTCATGAAATGATATATAAACCTAAATAGATAATTACATGATTTTGCAGTGATTTGTACAAAGAAGGAAAATGTTTAAAATTGCAAACAAAAATAAAGAGTACAAATTGGATGCTCACGAAGCTATTTATGAAGTTTGTAGCTTGCATTGTTTTTATCAACCCCTGACAGTTTCTAATAATGATACACGTATGATTACCTGATGGTTTTGACAACCTTTCTTCTTGGTAAGCACGTTGTCATCTATCCCACGGATGAGAGACTTTTTCTCTTCTGCGGAAAGAGGATCATCTGCTGCATCTTGCGCTCCCCTGACGTCAACAGCATTTTCTTCTCCTGTAAAAAACATTCTTTTACTTCAATTTTTTTTTTCAATTAATGGTAAGGTACATACATAAGTTTTCTTCTAGGTAAGGTACATACCAAAATTTTCGACGGCTGACTAGCCCTGGAATACAATGTATTGTCAGAACGCCAAAATACATTGTATTAGGCTTTTGAATGGAATATTAAACCATGGCTGACAGTTCATCTTGTTCACCGAGAGTGACCAAGTCTCGATCTCGCGAGAGAGGAAGAGACTAGACCAGGCTTGCGTAGATCATCTTCCCGCTCCCCCAGCCTCTCTCGCGAGAACGAGACTTGGTCAATCTCCGTGAACAAGACGGACTGTCAGCCGTCGAAAATTTGGAGGTATGTACCTTAACTTTAAAAACAGTCATTGCTTGAAGAAAACTTGGAGTAACTGTATTCATACGTGACTGATTGACTTCTTCAACGAGAGGATTCTTTGTACTGTACATGCAGAAATTTATGTTCGCGGTTTTCGCGTTGGCCATTTCACGGCAAATATATTTTAAAACCACCGCGAACATTTTTCCAGGGCATTAAGATACTACAGTGCATGGTGCTACCGCGAAATTAAAACCACCGCGAAAAGTCATTGTTCCCGCTACCACGAAATTAAATCCCCCCGAACTTAAATGCATTTACAGTATTTCAAAGTTCAAGCCTGTACAAAGGCTAGTACGGAACAGCGGTCATATTCTGGAGTTTGCAAAAGCATTGTTAATGCTTGTTTACAAATTATTTTCCTTATGCCTCTGTCTCACTGAGCAGAGTATGTTCAATATGGAAAATTGGCACTTTTTGCAACGCAGCCTAATAAGCCTATATTCCCACTATTAGATAGGCGGTCTGTATGCATGGGACCCTTCCGGGTCATACTGCGAAGAAGCAATGGATCGCTTGAGGGCGATGTTTCTTCCATCAACCGAATCCAGCCAGCTAGATTCAATCTAAACGGCATCCGAGAAGTTGTGATGTTTATTTCGACTGATGAAATACTGTGGCTATTAGTTGTCTTGCAGCAAAAGAGAAGATAGAAAAATTCTGGCGTTGCCATAGCAGCACAGCTTACGTTCAGAAGGGGGAGGGGGGCATACTCTCCAAGCAGACGTTGATAGGGAAAATCGTGTCCGTCATTCAATACCTTCTCCCATCATTTCATTCTCACAATTATTTCAGGCTGTGTTGCCAGACTTTTTAAAAAGCATTTCGATCTTGTTTTGCTAATTTCGGTCACACTAACACGAGGCACACTTGTTGCGTTTTATGTTCGGCGGCATGGTACGTGACAACTACAAGGTGAAAAAGACTGCGCCCGATTTTACCTTCTGTAGATCTGTAGTTCCACAGCAAACTGCTAGGGGGCCCAACACACACCACTTCTTTCTTACATTACAAGTTATCTGTCACTAAGAAAGACTGTAGAACGTTCTTCAGGTCAAAAGACATGAGAGATGCAGTTCCATGGTTACATATCAAGTCTTCCCAACACCTACCCTCATACCAAATATATGTATCATTGTATCAAGTATCATCCGTCCAGAGGTTTTTAAACTATTCTGAACACAAGAATCCGAAAACACAAACACAGACACACTACTGACACACCCAAAACTAGTGGTGCGTACCTAAACTCATATTTAGGTTCAGGTCCTGAGTCATGTTCAGCAGTTCAGGTTCAGGCCCGGACTTTAAGTCCGGACCTGAACCCATCATTACTTATTTTGTGTGCTAGAAAAGGTACATATAAAATTGCATGTAAGCATGAATTGACACGCAATGTGAAAAATACATGCAAATTATGTACAACCAGTGTAAACACAAAAAGTCAGTAATAAACGCGAATTTATTTTTCCAGTGCAAATTTCACTATCTACATGGAAGGTTTTAGATGGTTTAAAACAAAAAAGAGAATATAATTGAGAGATAGCTTTTCGCAAGTCCGGACTTGGTTCCCGACATTTACGTTTTTTTTTGGTCTTGGACCTAAACATTTTTACAAGTCCAATTCAGTCCCGGCTTTTAGGTACGCACCACTACCCAAAACTACATTTCCATTTTTGATGGAGATGAACTTCACCTGTTGAGAAGCCATCAGGACAGCTCCAGAGGTCATCGGAGTTACGGACAGCCTTAGTACCGGGACGGCAGTCCACATGGTAGCAGAAACGGTCCTGGCCTTGGCAGTAACAGTTCTCATACTCCAGCTTGCCCCACTGGTCGCCATCCTAAAAGGGAATTCGTAAGAGTGGAAACTTCGTATTTTCACAGAACTATCGTAGAGGGGAATTTATTATCACCAAGCACAGTAGGGGCATCTTCTCTGGATAGTTTTAAAGAACGCTTGCAGATAGATGTGCAAAAGTTAGGTGTAACGGTTAGTTCAGTGATATAGACAGCTGCTGCCGCGCCGCGTGCCTGCGAAGCTGGTGTGTTACGCTGAAGGGCGGTTATGTCGGCTATACAGATACAGATACGGGTACTTTAGGCCATGTTGATTTGACTATATGGATGACAACATTTTATTGACTTAACAGATTGTCAAACTGTAGTATTCTAAGGAAATGTGTTTGTATATTGCAACCACGTGATTGCAACTGTAACTGAAAACGCTTAATAAAATGTCACGTAGGCAGTGCACCACGAAATTTGTGGTGTTTTAATGATCTTAATGTATGTGGCTAAGTCTTTCAAGTCAGATGTGTTCTACTACATATTTTACATGTACCTCATGGTCTTCACAGCCTTTCGTCTGGGTCATTCCGTCGTCTGGCTCCTCAGGACCAAGATCTTTTTCTTCTACAAGAGAAAATATGGCAAGTTTTATATCAATCCAAGCTCATTTGAACACCAAAATGTAAAAAAAGAATATTCTTTCAAATAAACATGTCAAAGTTGAATTTCTTCAATAATCTACTGAAATAATCTTTTAGTTCATGAAAATGTTAATCTTGATACTTTTGATTGAAATTAAAATTCCATTACCAATACGCAGCTGAGATTTACCTGCTAGTGTTTGTAGATCACGGATGAGGTCCACAACTCTCTTGGAAGCTCCTTGCTGCTTCTGTTTGCTGTCTGCACGTTGAGAGCAACAATTGAAAAAATGTTAATATTCTAAGAGTTACTGTACATGTAGATTGCTAGTGTGAAAGGAAGATAAAGGGCGTACAAAAATTAGATCCACCTAACAGGTTTTGACACAGCAAGATAGAAAACCCGATAAAAACGACTAAAAAAAACGTTAAAAAACAGTCAGAGCCTAACCTCTGTTTGGAGAGTAGATATTGACTCGCCCTTGTAGAATTAAGCAGTTACAATGATGGCATATGTTTGAAAAACTAACAAGCAAATTCTATAATTTCATTGCTCTTGATAATGTAGTATCATTATGAAAAGGGAGGAGAAGGTGAATTTGTCTGACGTTACTTTAACTTGTATTTGTTAAACATATCTCTTCAACATGTCTTGTTGTTACCTGTACTCAGCCCGGTGTGGCAAACATGTGCAATGAAGGTCTTCATTCATCATAATCAAGAAATGTGTAGCTTGAACGTGGACGAATTGTAACCGATGAAATCATGTACATTAGGACGCCACGAATGGAAACATACAATACGAGTTTGACGAATGGCACATCTTTTGATATGAATCATACAAAACCGTCCTAAAAAGTGGGCCTGCATAGCAAATCCAAATATCCCCTCCAAAGGCCCAACCCATCTCGTCTACAGTATCCAATATAACGAAACCGTCCACAACATGTGTACGTGCGTGTGCGTATGTAACACCATATTGCCGTATTAGAATTTCTGTGTTTTCTTATGTCAAGTCCTGAGAGAAAAAGGTGTTTTCTCCGGAAAATTAACAAGAGAATAGGCAAAGGATCCTGAAAAATGTCTTTTGCGTAGATGGAATAGGTAGTTTGATTCAACCATCAGTTGATATAAGAGCTAGACCCGTCTGTCATAGGTAAAACGTTGCCCCCCCTCTCTCTCCCTCTCTCTCTCTCCCTCTCTCTCTTCTGTCGTCACATGGTCATTGCTCTGATGATCCCACACTACTTTTCCCTCCATTAAGACCCTTTCAGCGTAACACCAGGCTTTCCTCCAGTTCACATTGTCGCACTGTTCGTTTACCAGTTTCAAAGTCCTTCTATAGCAAGGGTTTCTTTCCACGGACTGCCAAATTATGGGGCCCTCCCATGACAACTATGTCCCGCCTGTGTACAATCACTCTTCAAAACCAATGTGTCACCGCGAGGTTCTAGTTCAATAATTTTCAACTCTACTATTCAGTTCACTGACAAAGACTTGGTCAAATGACCTTGCAATTGCATTGAACAAACCCATTAAAAACAACATAATATCAAGAATCAATAAATAATAATCACCTGCCAGCATCTGGAGAAGACTAACATCTCCAGATGCATTCTCGGCATCATCTTCCTGTTCCTCGTCACTGTCAGCTATAAAACGTATTTACGTGAACGATGATGAATGGTGAGTTTGATGTAATCAACAATTAACATAATTAAAATTAAAGTTAAAGGACAGAGTCAGTTGTTAATTTCAATGAGCTACAGGTTTATATCAAACCAGTAGCTCATTGCAATTAAAATCAAAATACATTATATGTTAAGTCGATAATGACAATGAGTGATAAGTTTGATATATAATCAAATTACATGATAAGTTAATGTGATATTGACAATCTATAACATTTTTCATATTATGCAATAATATATAATTTGATATAATTAGAATACCTTATACATGTATTTTTCATAATAACAATGAATAGAGGTTTGACATAATTAAAGTTACATGGCAGGTTCTTTTGATATGATTTAAGTTACGGTTTAAGTTATGATTATATCGTCTTTGTACTTTTGCTCTTTCTAACATGAGTAATATTTGTCGTTTAAACATAGTCATTGTCAAAATTTTCTTCCTTCGGTCATGTATCTACAGTACATCATTAAAGTCTACATGTATGTATTATAGTATTTTTCCAATGCATGTAGGTTATGTACCTGAACTGCTAACAGAAAGAAGAAGCGCACATCCAAGGTAGAGCACACAGAGAACCTTCATGATGGGTTATCTTCCTTCTAGAAAGAAAAAGATCACCATGATTGTTCTTTATCTTTAAGAATATCTTTGTCATAAAAACTGTATATATACACTGTTTTGCAAATCTACATGAATGCATCGTTGTCAAATATCCAATGGTGATGGCAGCTACCAAACGTGAAAAGGTGTAGTACTAAGCGCACACAATACTAGAATATAGTACAACAAATCGTAGTCTGAAACATTTAGTGCGATAGTACGATGCATTTTCTAATTTTTTATAATAGATATTGAATACTATACTATATCAAAAGCCGCGCTCGGAGGCAGTGTTCCGAGATATCGTTAAATTCGGAAGTCATTCGTCCGCTTCGGCAATCTTCAGATGTCTGGTATCTTTTTCTATATTTAAATCTTCGAACCGCACCTTTACATATGTACAGCGCAACCGGATCTTACAGCACAAACTTGTCGAGCAGTGCAACCTTAGCTAGGTGAGTTCACCGACTTTAAGGTTGGTTCACCTGCGTATATTTGCAAGTGCGTATGAGGTCCGTATAGCAGAAATTGGACAAACATAGACAGACAACATGCCAAACCGAGGAGTATGGTTTGCGACAAGCTAACACATTTGGCATATCGTCTGTCTATATTTTCCAACTTCCTGCCAAGCCTGATAGAGGATAAGACTACCATACGGACCTCATACGTACTTGAAAATATACGCAGGTGAACCATCTTAAAGTCGGCGTCGCATTTCAAGCAAACGCCCACCGAATTGGTATGTCGGCAAAAGCTCACCAAATTTGGAAATCTCCCGAGTGTCGACTGTATTTTTTTTGCTAAAAATTCTGCCCTGTCACAAACTGGACCGGGATCGAGCGACGTCTGTCCCTCATACATATGGAATCGTACCGTCTTTGAAACATGGACCAAGACAAAATCGGTTTACCGTAACGGTAAAACAGCTAAAGGAAAAAAAAGCCGATATTTGGATCAACTTTAATTTATGCGTTGTGGGAAATATAAAAGGCACGATTAAAGCAAAAATGAATATAAAGCAAAATTTTAATTACAAATATCGACAGTGTTGTGATAAATTATAAAGAATTATCGAAAAAAAGTGCGTGAATCAAGTCAGATTCAAACCCGATTCAAAAAGCCTAGACCTTACCCCCTTATCAACTACGCTAAGTAACATCACGGTGTGGGCATAGCGTGCTAATACACAATCTATGTGACAGATTCGAGCGTGCTAATATTTGTATAGGCCTCGATCAATTTGTAATTATAAGGAGACGGCCGTTTAACCAGGCTGAAATTAACGTTGGCGATTTCTGTGGATTCGTGTTCGGCAAATATGAGGGGTGATCAATAAGTCCTCAGCCTCATCCAGAAATAATAAGCACAAATCAGATTTCAAAGCCTAGATGTCAAGTATAAAGTCTTATATTAATGTGTACCAAAATTCATATTAGTGTGATCATTACTTTGCAGGCGACACGCAGTAACGGTAGGTAAGAGGTAAGGAAATAAAAAAAACATGGACAATTGAGCTGCTGCCATGAGGTGTGCGAGTAAACTTGCGCTGCTTAAAGACAGTCACACACTTCTTACTACTTAGAATACAAAGGGAATCGTTATCAAACACCATTTGACAATGTTTTTCAAGAGTTTGGGAAACTCGACCCACACATGTCTGATCACAGTTAACCCTGCCTTGTTTTTCTTGCCACTTACCTATTGATTTTCAAGAAAACGTGAACTGGAAAGTAATGACTGCAATGATTTGAAATTTAGAGGATATTAACAGAAGGCTTCATACTACGAAGTTATGTCTTGAAATTTGAGTTGTGATTATTATTATTTCCAGGTGAGGCCGAAAACTTATTGATCACCCCTTTGTAACTCATTGGAAGGGTGACGCTCGTATGAAGTTGTTGATACCCGGACGGTCGCGGAATTTTGAATTCTAGACAACTAAAGGCACGAGGCGTATCGGCAAGGTGTTTGGCCCATAACACGAGGTCTTGGGTTCAAATGAGCTGATATTCCACTGACATTACACGACTTTTCCCCAGGTTAAAAAAGGGTACCTAGCTTCGCTATGGCCGTCCCTCGAATAGGACGTAAAATGAAGGTCCCGTGTTTGAGGAGAGCCACACCTTCTCAGTACAGACCTGGTCTTTTACGCAATATGGCGATTTACCTGGTACATATAGTACAAGCATATCAGCAAACAGAAATTTGGGTGTATCGTTCGCTTGGAAATCAAACCTGGCTTTTTTTACGGTACGCGGGGTTTGGGGCGCTAATGATCACGACACTATATCTCGGGCTCGCACCGTCCTCAGACAATTCTCGTGAACAGGCAATATTTTAATCTAATGGAGTGGACACCAACAAGAAGGGTTGTCACGATAGCCATAGGCCACAGATCTTGTTGGAACACCTGTTCTAAAATGTCCTACTGAGCTCTCGTATACAAAGGTTTTGTTCGTGCCGGCTGCTGTACTATATTGGGTCAAACTTATCGTTCGTCGGTCCATGGATTCACCACAGATTTTACAAAAATCGTCGACATATTAGATGATATACGTAATGAAATATGTGAAAGTTAATTTGTTAGAGACTCACTGCCGCGAAGGATTTGAAAAGAAATTCAAAGAAGTAAAACTTGTCCACCTACCGAAATCGCGCCAAGTGTGTCACACCGCAGTTGGTTAGTGGTTGTCTCCAGGCCACCAGGTTCTTCTTTGCTGACTGCCTGAAAGCGCGGGGACTACAAAGCGTTTTATACCGTGTTCTCCTGTCAATCATCAAAACCTTATAGCTTGTTGCCAGCCTTCGCGTCAACTTTTCTTGAACTTGATTGGTGGACGTCGTCTGAAGGAGGGGTCAAAAGGTTTGAATATCCAAAACCATCACAAGAATGATCGAAATGTCAGAGATGATTTTAGAGTCCCATCTGTGACTGGAATGATAATTCAGGTCGGCCGCGAAGTAAGAATGAAGTTGTTGTCGCCGCATAAGCTTTCTCGCGCCAAATGGTGCATAGGGCGGCGCTTATCTCCGTTTCTGTAGCCCTGAGCCACACTCTTTGTGCAATCATGCACTACAGCAGGGGGCGAATCCACCGATATTCACCATCAGTCACTGTATTCTGCATCTATAGTCTTTAGAAAGTCCTATAGCTGCATTCATCCAGCTTCCTTAGCTCTTGGAGTTTCTTTGCAGTTGTAGGAAGGGTTCGGCCTCTGTGCTTTAGGTCTGCTTTCGGCAGGCTGAGCAGGCTGAGCAGGCTGACACAGTGTCTTTCCTTGCGTGCCTTGAATTTGTTTGAACCTAGTATGGCGAATTCAAGTGCTTTTTGTGCAGGTGTGTCTTGTGGTATCCACAGGTATTCGTGTGTGTGAACGTACCGTAGTCTTTTCCAAATGCTAAGGGTTAAGCAGAGAATGCAGCATGTACCATTTCAAAGTCTTTGGTATGACTCGGCCGGGATCGAACTAACAAGATACCGAATACATGGTGAACTTTCTACTCACTGGGTCATTGCACCAGTACAGATACTGTTAATGCAGAAACTTTCGCGGTGGATTAATGTTCGTGGTTTTCGCGGTGGCCGCTTCACCGCGAATTTAAAACCACCGCCAACATTTTGTCATGGTGGTAAGAGACTACAGCGCATGGTGCTACCGCGAACTTAGAACCACCGCGAAGTTCTTTTTTCCGGCTACCGCAAAATTAAATCCCCGCGAACTTAAATGCATTTACACGGCATGTCAGGTTGATTTACATTCAGGACGGAGTCATTGGTTCATGCTGATAAATTTGTCAACAAAACCCCTGTGACATTCGATAAGATGCAACTCAGAATCTTTCGATAAATCAATATTTCTTATTTATTTATTTCTTATTAAAGGTGATTTAACGGCGGTGAGGTTCACAATTCCACGGTGGCCTTGTGGTCAGGGTAGTGGACTCAGAACCAGGTGGTACTAAGTTCGAATCCGTGACAGGTCTCGATGTTATGCATATGCCATTGGAAAAGGCACTCTGCACGCAAGTCTTCACTAAGGCCCCCTTTCCACTAGACGGCGATCGCGCTGCGCTCTCACTGCGACCTAAATAGGATATGTGAACCTTCGCTTTCACA
>NC_049997.1:5070172-5093884 GCF_000003815.2 Branchiostoma floridae | reverse complement strand
GGGGCTCCCGCGCGGTCCCCGCGGAGGGCTGACGGTGACTGAAACATCTTCTAAAATATCGTGATAGTTTGAAAAACAATCTCTCGCACGTGCCTCGTCGATATTAAATGAAAACTGGCAGTGTGTACACGTCAAGTCTTACCGTGTACGTGTGCTACACAGTTTTGTCTCAATGTCTTCTGAAATGTGCATAGTTGGTTGATTTAGAAAGGGTGTTCGGTGGGCCAAAAAAACAAATACCATATTTAGATTGGTCCTAAATTTGACTGAAAATCCAAATCTTTTATTTCATATAGGTAATGATATTAAGATTAAACTTTCTGTCTTAGGGATTTTTCAACTTCTACTTAAATCTATTTTTACAGCCAATATAAGGTCGAAAAATCGTCATTTTTTCAAGTTTTCACACTCAAAGACTCGTAATTCAAAATTGCCTCCATGTTCCAAAAATCCCTAAGACACAAAGCTGGAGATATTAGTTGTCGACAATATAAGTCCTGAAAGAGTTGATTTGCACGCGTTTTGCAAGCGATTTAAATACCATGTTTGGTCCTATGTCGAGTCGCACTGATAGTGACATAGAGTAATTGATACCGCCGTAAACAAGTGTTGTAACATTCAAGGTCACCAATAATGACGCCAGCAGCTTTGTTACATGTCACTTGTTCCAAACTAAGCGGCAGCAAAACTAAGCTTGCCAAATAACGGTTTATATTTGTGTGAAAATGTTTGTTTTTCTTCTGACGCACGGCACCCGGGAAAATGAGGGTGTTTTCTGCGTGTTTGCTGTAACAACATGCGGGTGACCTCGGATGACCCCAAATAGAACGCCCGTTCTGTTCGATCACGCCAGCGTTCTGTTCGATGGAACACCTTATTCGTGTTCTAAATCCCCACATAGAAGTCTGGAAATTTTTGGGCCAAATTTTACCATCGTGAACGTAAAAGTGTGACTGAGAAGACAACAAAACACACAAATTGTAAAAAAATTCGTTTCTTTTCTATAGAATTCGTTGAGAGATATGCCAAATTTTAGGTCGCAGAGAGAGCGCGGCGAGAGCGCCGTCCTAGTGGAAAGGGGGTATAAACACAGGTGACAATCATAGTACATCGCTTGGAGTAGGGACATCTCTCTGATATGACTTTAAATGGAGGTCCTGTGTTTGAGGAGAGCCACACCTCTAGCACGTAAAAGAACCCACTACACTTGTAGAAATCCTAGGAATCCATCTCAGTGTGAGTGGATCAAATAAATCTGTCCATCTTGATATTCAGTACACGCCATAGCATGTTAATCCATGAGGCGGTTTACCGAGTATACAGTATAACCAAACAAAATACCTGAATTTGATACGCAGTAGACAACCGCCGTCGGATTTCTTTACTGGTGCGAAACGCCCTGCTACCACAATAGTCTACATACCTCATACAGCAGCACGAGTCGTTGAACAACAATCTTAAGCTAAAAATCCACGCGGTATCTAATTTGTTGACTTCGCAAGTGCATTTGACTTAGCCGAGCTACTTTTTAAAATCTTGGCGTTTACAAGCCAGACTGCAAATCCATGCCTCACTGTCACATTATTCTACATACCTCATACAACAGCACGAAATGTTGAACAACGATCCTAAGCCAAAATCCACGTGTATCGCGTTTTCTAATTTGTTGACTTCGCAAGTGCATTTGACATTTGAAAATGGTCCCCTACTTTGTGAGATCTGGGCGTTAACAAGTCAGACTGGGCGTTAACAAGTTCACGCTCTGCCACAATAGTCTACATACCTCATACAACAGCACGAAGCGTTGAACAATAATCTTAAGCTAAAAATCCACGAGGTATCTAATACTAATTGTTTGACTTAACAAGTGCATTTGACATGGCCGAACATGGTCGACTTCTTTTGGAATCTTGGCGTTAACAAGCTGGACTACAAATCTATGCCCTTCTGTCACAATAGTCTACATATCTCATACAACAGCACGAATCGTTGAACAACAATCTTAAGCTAAAAAGCTAAAAATCCACGCGGTATCTAATTTGTTGACTTCGCGAGTGCATATGTCATGGTTACCTACTTTCGATCGATCCATACGCCCTTCCACAGAAACGCAGACCATATGGACATCTTTCAGCGACGACTGAAAAAAAAAAATCCTGTACATATGCAGAGATATTAAAAATAAAGGAAGACTTTTCAGAGAGAGCTGAACTTTGTAGACTCATTCACCTGAGTATTATAATTTCGTATTTCTAATAAATTTAGACAAACCTTTGACTGTAAACCATATCCGTTCCCATATTTTCATTGATTGATTGATTGATTGATTGACTGCTTCATTCATTCATTCATGCATTCATCCATCAATTCATCCATCTATTGATCCATCCATTCGTTCATCTCATATCAAAGATCTTTCTATACCATTATAGTATCTTAAGCTTTGGAATTTTAAACTAGTTCAATAAAATCTGAGCTGATGTCACAGGATTCACTCCTTTGGGTCGGTTTGGTGACAGCTGTGTAATCTGGTAGAAATTCTAGTTCCTCAACTGTCCCTGCACGACCTTAGTTGTCTTAAGTAACCTGTTGGGTCATCAGTAACTTAAACGGTATACAGAAAAGTTGCCTACAACAGAACACAACGTGATGACGCATATCTTAACAACGGCCTGTTAACTCTGAAGCCACCGTAACGTAACCATTTCCGTTATGGTAAACATAGCGATGTAACGGCAGATTGAACAAGATCAAAGGCTTTGTTGGTGTTCTATTTGTAATTTGCTTCTAACAGACGGTTAAGCTACCCACCATGCGTGCAATTTGTCCCAACCTTTTTTGGGAGGCCACGTATTTCTGAAAACGTACCCCGTACTGGCACGTACGGGGGGTGAATCCTCGGCCCGATGGTACACAAAGTTTTGCTTGCACGTAAAGTTCTACGGCGTGTCTGCGTGCTCCAAAATCCGTCGGATTCCCTACGAGTTCGTACGTTTGCGGTACTTACAACTTACGGATCCCAAAAGATTGCCCACGTTTTTGACACATAGACAGCACGTATTTGCACGTACGGCGGGTTGTGCCCTTAGCTTAATAGTTTTAATTAAGGCGTAACACACAAGTTCCATGTATCAAATATAACATGTGTATGATGTAACTGTAGAGTCACAAGAACCATGACTTTTTGCCGTCGTGTGTGGTAGTAGTAGTAGTAGTAGTCCCATAGCTTTTTAATCAGCCGTGTGGTAGAGTAACTTAATACGTGCCCTTATGCACCTGTCGCATTGGGCGAAAATCGATCGGACAACATTCTGCGGCAATCGCCCGAGCCTCGCTTATAATAATAACTTTATTGCACAACGATTGAACAAGGTACAAAGTATGGCTTATATTTGACAGGGACAGTTTTCAATAGAAAAATCCGCGCAACCCTCTGTCGATCTTAGATATGGCCGGTCTTCCATCCATACGCCCGAAGATTGTGGATAATGTGACAGGGGTATTATGGTAAACATAGTGAAGTAACGGCAGAGTGAAGAAGATCAAAGACTTTGTTGCTGTTCTATTTGTAATTTGCTTCTAACAGACGGTAACGGCCTGAGCTGAATTAAGGTTAACACACAAGTTTCATGTATCAAGTCTAACCTGTGGATGACCTGACTGTAGAGACACAAGAACGCTGACTTTGTGGCGTCGTGTGTGGCGTAACTGGTAGGGTAACATACAGGGTCCGGAGTTCGATACCCCCATGCCACCGACGTTGTGCCCTTGGGAAAGGCACTTTACACATTTTTCTCAATTCACCCAGGTGTACAAATGGGTACCCGACTTCGGTTGAGGAGATAAAAGACTGACTTTTCCTCCTGTCTGTATGTGTCACTGTTGAAATAGATTACTAAAGGTGCACTCTCACTGCACTTGGGTCAAGCTTTCGTCACTGCGGGGTTCGTTCACTGCGTCACTGTTTTGTTATTTTCTCCGATTTTTTTTTATAATTTAGATATTACGTAGTACGTAAAAGCATGACTTACAACGAAATACACGAAAAGTAGGAAAATTGGTTCTTTATCTCTGAAATTCGTTGAGTATCTTTCGAGCCCCGCAGTGACGCAAGCTTGACGCAAGTGTGTCCTCGTTTGCCCAGAAAGCAAATTAAAAAAGGAACCTGTCTTTTTTTTATACGTGTGTCGCGTTCTGCAATATGCTCGAGCTGTGGCTCTCACTGTGACCTAAAATGGGGTATGTGTAATCTTCGCTTTCACGGTTGGTATATCATACAAAATGTAAAAGTGTGACTGAGAAGACAACAAAACGCACAAAGAGTAAAAAGATTTTCTTCCTTTGTATACAATTCTTTGAGTGATATGTCAAATTTTATTTTATTTTATTTTTATTTATTTGTTGTCATGGTTTATGATTTTGAAGGCGTTTACGTAGCTAAATGTCATGATTATAAGCACAGCGACCACAGGTGAAGAGTACTCACCTGCATTTTTGTGATGAGTTCTAAACAAAGCCACATTTGTGGAAAAACTAAACTTTACTTAACCAACACTAAGATTAATTGGGACTTACCCCAAATTTTCAGCCGACTCCGTCAGCCTTGTTCACGGAATGGACCCGTCTGCTGTAACTTCCGGACGTGACGTCAGGGACAAACGACTGCAGCAGAGGGTCGTAGATGCCAGATAACCTGTGTCGCCCCCCGTCTCTGTTTAGTGATGGACAGTGGGCACGAATGTACACAGCCTCCTTTATTCCTCTTGCAAAGAACTCCGGCTCTGAGTCAAGGATTTTGACTTTTTCAAGAGAAACTGAGTGTCCTGGCGACTCAATGTGTATATGTTTGGACACTTCCGAGCCCACAGAACTTGGTCGCTGGTGTTCCAGGAATCTCGTTTTTAATGCGCGCTCTGTTTCTCCGATATACGATTCCTTGCACTGACCTTTGTTTGTATTACCTTGGCAACGTATATGGTAGACTACTCCACATTTGCTCTCCCTAGGTGTTTGTCCCTGACGTCACGTCCGGAAGTTACAGCAGACGGGTCCATTCCGTGAACAAGGCTGACGGAGTCGGCTGAAAATTTGGGGTAAGTCCCAATTAATCTTAGTGTTGGTTAAGTAAAGTTTAGTTTTTCCACAATGTCATTTACCAACACAGATGAACTTTCATGCTAAAAAAGCCACATTTGTTTTACCGACAACAAGATACCCACATGACTTATCAAGTGTGACTAAATATGCTTTGTATCATCTACAGGGTCGCAAACTACAAATGGCGCTTGTTATGGGAACACACGCAGGCACACAGGCAGACACCCTGACATGCACAAACTCATCTATATGCACACAAACGCCACCACACACCCATGTATACACACAAACATACATACATGAACTCAGAGAGAGAGAGAGAGAGAGAGAGAGAGAGAGATAAAGAGGGGAGAGAGAGAGAGAGAGAGAGTGGCGAAGACAGAGAAAGACAGAGGAAAAGAGGGAGAGAGAAAGAAGAGAAAGATAAAAAGACAGCGGGAGACACACACACACAGACATTCACACTGAGAGATGGTCTATGCGTAGGTATGATAGAAGTCAACTACCGATCAGCCTACCTTTAGTACACTGCGTTCCATTCACAGAGTTAACAGAGCCTATACCTGCTGTCTTTGACTACAAAGCCGTAACCCTTCACAAATGCTTTACATGAGTCTGTGCCGTGCACCAAATGAGAGAGATACACACACACACACACATACACACACACATACACACACACAAATACACACACACAGACGCACACACACAGACGCGCACATACACACACACACACACACACACACACACACACACACGCACACTCACACAGACACAGACACACACACGCACACTGAAGAGAAGAGGGATTCAGAGCTAGAGGGGGGAGACAGATTATTATGTCTTCTGCCTTTGTCTACAAAGCAGCAACCTTTTTTCTAACAAAACTGTTTTATACAAGCATGTGCTGTACACCAAATAAAGATCACCTTTGAGACAATTATAGAGAACGGTTATTTCATTGTCATACATTCGAAAGTCTTTGTCTTATCCACAATGCAAAAGCACGCCCTGCCATGTCTTGTGTAGGTTTCCTTGACTAGCTCCCTACCGTCATGGTTGACCAAAAGCTCCTGTTGGACGTTGCCCTCCACATCTGTTTATTGTGCAAATATGTGCAGTCTACGTGCCAAAACGTGGGCAATCTTTTGGGATCCGCAAGTGGTAAGTATCGCCTCTGTTCGAACTCGTAGGGAATCCGACGGATTTTGGAGCACGCAGACACGTCGTAGAACTTAACGTGCGGGCAAAATTTTGTGTGCCATCGGGCTGCGGATTCGCCCTCCGTACGTGCCAGTACGGGCGACGCGTTTTCAGAAATACAAACTTTTCTTTAAAATCTACAAAGAGCGTATGGGACTTTCCCAGTGTGAGTGGATCAAAGAAATCTGCCCCGAAATTGTCTTGTACTGTTACGTACAAAGTTGGCGTGTTACGCCATAAGGAGGCTTACCGGGTATACAAAACAAACAAACAAACAGCTATTCCAAGAGCAACTGACCTCACAAATGGTTATGTTATTTCCAGGTCCCTGTTGCAGTCGTTCACCTTCAAAACGCCAGAGGGAGCTTCTCGTCTGAACACTGACGGCGTTTTCGGTCTGACTTTGACTCCGCATCTATTCCAGTTCTGTGCGATTATCTTTCTAAACAATTCAGCTAGGATAAGACCTTCTTACGTTACCTCAAAGAGGTTAATGCATTTTGATGCTTTTTAGCATGAAGTTACTAATAAATAAAGTAAGTAATCACTGACATTTTAGTATTATCTTACCTGATATATTTCTAAATCTGCGGCGCATGATCTACCCATTGGAGAAGGAAGGCCAGGGAACATCCTAATACTTGTATCTACTCATAGACGCATAGTCGTGGTAGTAAAGGACACTGTAATGCACAATAAACAGATGGAGAGGTTAACGTCCAACGGAGCTTTTGGTCAACCATGACGGTAGGGAGCTAGTCAAGGAAACCTATAGCTACACAAGACATGGCAGGACATGCTATTGCATTGTTAATCAGGCAAAGACTTTTGAATGTATGACAAAGAAATAATGTTTTCTGTGATTGACAATGAGGTGGCATTCTTTGGTGTATAAACAGTTTTGTTCAAATAAAATGTTGCTGCTTTGTAGTCAGTGGCAGAAGACATAATAATCTCTCCCTGTCTTCTTTCTCTCTCTCTTCTCTCCTCTCAGTCTCTCTCTGGTCTCTCTCTCTCTCTTCTCTCCTCTCAGTCTCTCTCTGTCTCTCTCTCTCTCTCTGAGTCTCTCTGTCTCTCTGTCTCTCTCTCTCTCTCTCTCTCAGGTTGGGCGTACAGCACAGACTCCTGTAAAACAGTTATGTTTAAATGACGGATTACGGCTTTGTAGTTACAGCCAGCACCATGACCCCTGCTTACGGGACGCACTATACTGAAGATAGGCTGATCGGTGGTTGACTTCGATCATATCGACGCGTACAGAAAACCATCTCTCTTCGTGAGTGTGCTTGTACGTACGTGCGTGTATGTACTAGTATGTGGTCAACTAGTATGAGTGTACACACATGTTGTGTGTTTGTGTGCATGTGCGTGTGTGTGTTAAGGCGTGTGTGTGCATTTATGCATTATGCCTCTGCGAGGGTTGGTCTCCTAGTATGTGTGTGTACGTATATTTGTGGGTGGGTGGGTGTGACGGCGTGTTATCTATGTGTGTGCGTGCGTCTTCGCGTGTGTGTCTGTGTGTGTGTGCATGTGCGGAAAGAGATTGTATGCACGTGTGTGTGTGTGTGTGTGTGTGTGTGTGTGTGTGTGTGTGTGTGTGTGAGAGAGAGAGAGAGAGTGAGAGAGAGAGAGAGTTTGAAAGTGTCTCCAAGAGTAAGTCAATATGTGAACTAAGTGATTGATTGATTGATTGATTGATTGAGTTAGTGACTTTGTGCATGTGAGAGTCCCTATCTCTCTGTGTGCCTGTGTGTGTTCCGATAACAAGCACCCTTTGTAGTTTGAGAACTCGTAGATGAAACAAAGCATATCTAGTCACACTTGATTAGTCATGTGGATATCCTGTTGTCGTTAGAAACAAACGTGCCTTTGTTTAGAAGTGATCACAGAAATGCAGGTGAGCACTTTCACAGGGTCCCGCGGTCGCTATGCTTGTAATCTTGACATTCAGCTATGCTAAACGCCTCCCAAATCGTAAACCATGACAACAAAACTGAACAAACATCTGGGCAAGGAGACCTGTCTGTGACATGTTTTTTTGCAAGTTTACTGGGAAAGCGTCCAGAAGTATGTAAAAAAATGATAAACTAACATGGTGAATGATTAATTTGTTGTTAACAGATGCATTGCATAATGTGTCCATCGCACATTGTCGGATAATGGACCATTCATGTTTCGTTATTGTTATTGGGTGGGCCGACTACTCATTCTTTGAAGCCAGGGGCTGAATTGCGAGGAGCTTACAATAGGCAGGGCTAAATCGCAAGGGTCTGGAGCGAGCTGCCATTCGGCGCCACTCAGGTGACCTCAATACGACAGTAATTGCCCCATGTGCGGCCAAGGTACTGTAGGTTTTTTAACCACTGATACCGCACCATCGCACGTGTGGCGGGTTCTTTAACGTGTCTGGGGTATGGCTCTCCCCAGACACGGGACCTCCATTTAACGTCCTATACGAGAGACGGCCTAATTTCACCTGAGTAAAATGAGGTCGTGTGAAGTCGTGTAAAGTGCATTTCCGAAGGGCATAAGATCGGTAACACCAAGCCAGATTCGAACCCGCAACCTCTCGGTCACGGGCCGAACACACTGATGCTGCGCTACGCGTTCCCATGGTTTCTTGTTTCACTGATGTCTGCGAACCATTGATTGATTGCATTGTTTTCTGATTGGGTCGCAAAGGGGTCTTGTAGTTATGGTTGTTAAACGTCGGCGCCTTTAGACGTCGACGACCTTTAGCTTTTATGTCTCTGCATATGTGCAGTATTTTCCCATGTTAGTGATCGCTGAAAGATGTCCATATGGTCTGCGTTTCTGTGGATCGCCCCATAACGCATAAGACAAATACACTTCACTACCAGTCCCTTATAACTGGTAATTCTAGATGTCAAATAGGATTCTTTTGGGGTCCGGTCAAAGGTTTCTAGCGAGAGGTTGTAGATTATGAAAATTTAAGATTAATTTTCAATATGGCGCTGAGTAGACTTTTAAACCATGTTACATGAGGTTAAATACGATGGGCGGATACGACGGCGGTATACCTCTCGGAGTTTTATTTTCACGCGTAAATTACGGCGTCTATTTTTTGCCTGGTCCCCGGATAATTTTGACTGTGAGTTTAAAAATCCAGATGCCCTGCCGTCCCCCCAAAAATAGCCTGGTAGCCACAGAGTATCCCATGTAGGGATCGCACCCAAAAGTGGAGAATACAGCCCGTAAACTACTCGGAGGGGCCTTTTTTTTCCAAATGGGTCCGCAGCATAACACAGGTTACAAGTAATTGATCAAGTGCAGGGGCTCTAGACAAAGCCACGTAATTGGGAAAGGTCATTACGAGATGATTTGTAGCACAGATTTTTCACGTCAGTAGTTATCTAAAAAAAGTAGTTGACCATGTCAAATGCACTTACAAAGTCAACAAATGTTGTATGAGGTATGTAGACTATTGAGACAGTAGGGCATGGGATTTTTAACGACAAGATTCCAAAAGTAGTTTACTATGTTCGGTAGAGTCAAATGCACTCGTTAAGTCAACAACTGAGATACCGCGTTGAGTTTTAGCTTGAGATTGTTGTTCAGTGCTTCGTGTTGTAATATGAGGTATGTACACTATTGTGACAGTAGGGCATGGATTTGTAGTCTGGCTTGTTAACGCCCAGATTTACAAAAAAAAGTAGTTACCATCTTCAAATGTCAAATGCACTCGCGAAGTCAACAAATAAGAAAAAGCTTTACAAGTGGATTTATAACTTAGGATGTTTTTCAACGATTCGTGCTGTTGTATGTATGAGATATGTAGACTATTGTGACAGTAGGTCGTAGATTTGCAGTCTGGCTTGTAAACGCCCAGATTAAAAAGAAGAAGTCGACCATATTTGGCCGAGTCAAATGCAATTGCGAAGTCAACAAATTAGATAAGGCCACAGCAAGTAAATTTTATGGATGACATCCTCTGCAGATGGCAAAAATAGTGAGATAGGGCGAAAAAAACAAGATGGCTAAAAAAAACAAGATGGCTAAATTTTCCAAACATACACACTAAACGTAAAAAAAGAATTGTAGCGGCAAAACATGGTATCACAGCCTACAAGGCATTCATTTCTGTATTCAAGACGTGTACTAGTGTAGTAAAGCTGACACTAGTGTGGGAGACACTAGTGTGGGCATTACTTACCAACATGGCAACAACACTCATGGCTTCCATACTGGGGCTACTTTTACAACTATCTAACTAAATTCTTAGTTTCACTTCTATAGCACAGTCATGGCTACCTGGCTAGTGTCACTTCTACAAGTACAACCATTAGCCTACAACACAACATATTTGCCCATTTTGGTAATTTCTCGTCATGTTGACCATCTCCGAAGAAAAAAAAAATCTTGTTTTTTTTCTGAAATCAGGCGAACAGGCGAAAATTAATGCGCGCTGATGCCATCAATAAAATTTACTTGCTGTGGCCTAACGCGTGGGTTTTGTCTTAAGATTGTTGTTCAACGATTCGTGCTGTTGTATGCGGTATGTAGACTGATGTGGCAGTAGAGCGTTTGGCACCAGTAAAGAAATCCGACGGCAGCTGTCTACTGCGGTATCAAGTTCAGGTGTTTTGTTTGATTGTACTGTATACTCGGTAAACCACCTCATGCATTAACATACCATGGCTTGTACTGATTATGAATATTGAAAGATGGACAGATTTATTTGATCCACTCAAACTAGTAAGGATCCCTACAATTTTTATAAGTGTGACGGGTTCTTTAAAGTGCTCGAGGTGTGGCTCTTCTTGAACACGGGACCTCCAGTTACAGTCATATCAGGGAGATGTCCCTACTTCATGCAATGTACTCCATTATCACCTGCGTTGAGTGAAGACTTGCAAATAAAGTGCCTTTTCCAATGACACAGGACCTGTCAAAGATTTTAACATAGTACCTCCAGGTACTCTCCAAGCAGAGGTTAGGCTCCGGCTGTTTTTTTAACGTTTTTTTAGTCGTTTTTATCGGGCTTTCTATTTTGTCATTTCATCTTGCTGTCTCAAAACCTAACGGACTTCAAGAAAAATAACAAAATAGAAAGCCCGATAAAAACGACTAAAAATAACATTAAAAAACAGTCAGAGCCTAACCTCTGCTTGAAGAGTACCTCCATGTTCTGGGTCCACAATCCTGATCACAAGGCCACCGTGCCATTATGAACCTCAACGTTTATTAATTAACTCCCCATTAATACTTAATAAAGGAAAAAAAAGCATTTATCGAAAGATTCTAAGTTACATCTTATCGAATGTCACAGGAGTTTTGTTGACAATTTCATCAGTATGAACTTATGGCTTCGGCAAATCAACCTGACATGCCTTGTATTTGTACGTACTGGTGCAATGGCCCAGTGAGTAGAGAGTTCACCATGCATTACGTAGATTGTGAGTTCGATCCCCGGCAGAGTCATACCAAAAACTTTGAAATGGTACATAATGCTTTCTCTGCTTAGCACTCAGCATTTGGGAAAGACTACGATAAGTAGACACACGCGCACACACGTATATCAGTGGACTGTATACATGTAGTGATTGCACAAATCTGTGTAATGGGCGCCGCCCTATGCACCAGCCAGTTCGGTAAGGACTTTAACTAACGACATATGTGACGACAACAATTTCATTTTTAGATACTTGGATTATCATTCCATGAAGATGGGACTCAAAAATCATCTCTGGCATTCCGATCACGTCATTTTGTCACAAACCGCATCGGTTCTTGTGACGTTTTTGAATACTCAAACCTTTTGACGACTCCTCCAGACGACGTCCACCAATCAGGTTCGAGAAAAGTTGACGCGAAGGCTGGCCACAAGCGTTTGGTTTCGATAATTGACAGGAGAGAACGGTATAAAAAGCTTTGTAGTCCCCCTCTCAGGCAGTCAGCAAAGAAGTACTTGGTGGCCTGGGGACAACAAAGATCCACTAACTGACGGTGCTGTGACACACTTGGCGCGATTTCGGTGGGTGCACAGTTTGATTTAGATGTTTAGCTCTCCTTTCAAACTCTTCAGGGCAGAAATTAATCTGATGCTTTCCATCACATGTTTAAAATTGTTAATGACATTGTAAGCATTGTATCTTCATACATCGTGGTAGTGATTTTGTAGGGTATAGGAGAACGTTGTTCAGTGTGACTTTACCTTTGAACAAATGGCGCATGTTTGATGCAAACAATCCGGAAATCACGGGCACCGCGCTACATTCGTTCTAGAATGGTCTTCGAACGTCACTTGCTTTATATGAGAATTACTTTTTTATTACGTATATCATCTAATATGACAACAATTTTTGTGTGAAATTCGTGGACCATGGACCGGCGAACGATAAGTTTGAGTCGACTTAATACAGCAACCGGCACAGACAAAATCATTCTGCAGTTAGAATAGTTAAAATGCATTTAGAATCCACTTCGAATGCCATTCGATATTTCTCAACTTCGAAGACACCTTGACAGTTTTTAACAAGTCAAAAACTTTCGGGCCAGCCAAAAGAACAGGCACAAATAGCTGGAATGCAGTGAGAATTTCCGAAACACACTACGAATTGCCAGGAATTACCAGGAATAGAAATAATTTTCACTCTGACGGCATTTCGGCTCATTCTTGCTCCCGAGTGAAGAGGGCTTAAGATCTGCCCGTTTGAGCTGGCAGTCGTTATTTCGTGTGCGCAGTTTCTTTTACCCCACCGGCTCGCAGGGCCTATCGTGCCAACCCTTATTGTTGGCGTCCACCCCATTAGATTTTAGCAAAATTTCTACCAGCTATGAAATTAGTATTAATAAAACTATTGCATTTCGTAGGAAGATTGTCAGAGGATGGTGCACGTCCGAGATATGGTGTCGTCATCATTAGTGCTATAGCTATCCACCCCCTATCCTAGACTGCGAATAACGTCCAAAAAAGGTTAGATTTTTCAGCGGAAGATACTAGTACGCCCGGCTGTTTATTGGTATGTTTGCATTGCTAACGTCACATTTCCAAACCGGGGCCGGCCGGGCTGTTTGTAGAAACGAGAAATAGTAATGTGTACGTAAAAAATATACATAGATAATTCCCACGACTATTCTCTTTACGTCTTGTGTAGTTCAGTGTCTTCTATATCACAGTTTTTGTTTCCGAAAGCTGCCCAACCGCCTTATGTCGTAACACCCAAGGTTTGTACTGAACAGCACAAGCTGCATATCTATCTATTTGATTGATCTACTAACTCGGGGATTGACTCTTTTCGATAAATTTGTCGGGTTATTCCACGCGCTTGAGGTGTGTCTATCCTCAAACACTGGACCTCTATATAACACCCTATTCCAGGGACGACCTTAGCCGAAGCTAGCTAGGTACCCATTTCAACCTGAGGAAAAGTCGTGTAAGGTGCCTTTCCAAGAGGCACAAGGTTGGCGGCAGATCAACAAATTTGAACCGAGGACCTCGTGTTGTGGGCCGAACACCCTGCCGTTATTTATCAATTATGCCGGGCGCCTTTATATTTAGTTGTCTGAAATTTGAAATTCCGCGACCGTCTCCATGGGTAGGATCAACAACTTCGTACCCTTCCAATGAGTGATTTGCCAAACACGTATCCAAGGACATCGCCGACGTTAATTTCAGCGTCGTTACATTGTGGTCACCTTGCAAATAGGCTGGGGCCTTTTTACAAATATTAGCACGCTCGAGTCTATCACTCTAAGTGTTACTCTAGTACGCTCTGCCACACCGTGTTGTTTCTTGGCGTAATTGATAAGGAGTGAAGGTCTAGGCTTTTTGAATGGGGTTTGAACCCGAGTTGATGCACTTTCTTTCTTTTTTTTTCGATAACTCTTTACCATTTATCACAGCACTGTCAGCATGTGTAGTTAATTAATGTTGATTTATATTCGTTTTTGCTTTACTCATGCTCTTCACATTACTCATAGCTCAGAAATTAAAATATTGTTGATCCAAATATTGTCTTTTCCCCCCTTTAGTAGTCTTACCGTTATGGTTAGCCTATTTTGACTTGGTCCCTGTCCATAAGACGGCGCTATTTCATGATGGACTCAAAGTTATAAGCATTGAACGGACGTTGCCCAATCCCAGTTTGTGACACAGGAGGATTTCAGCAAAAATAGGGTCGACGCTCAGGCGATTTCGAAATTCGGTAATCTTCGGCCAACGTACCAATTCGGTGGGCGTTTGGTTGAATTGCGACCCCGGCTTTAACTCAGGCTGCACTGTAAGACTAGTACTCCGCCGAACTATTCGCCCAGTTTGTATTGTAAGATCCGGTTGCACTGTATGTACGTATGTAAGGGCGCGGCCACATATGTCGTGCGATCGTCGTACAGTTTTCATGCCATAGGTTTTTCAAGCAGGTCGTGACAGAACCAGCCAGCCAAACATTCAAACATCATTTTGAGCAGCAAGACAGTTAAAATTTGCAGAAAACGTAGTACTACATTTTTGTTCTTCAAAATCTCCAAAGATCGCACGACGTATACGTGACCGCGACCACACTCGTCGTGAGCATCGATCGTTTTTGTTTAAGTAGGTGTCATCGCTGTAAGGACATGTTCATTTGATGATAAAGTTGCCTTTATCATGAAATCTTAGCGGTCAATTGGAAGATTCAACGATGACATAACACACAGAGTATGTTATACCGAACAATGGATTCCGATTTTTTTATTCTTTCACATCTACTTCTTTGGCCTTGGAATGGACCTTGACACAGTTTACATTTATGATATTTTTTGCAATATACGGCAAATATTTACTCATTTTGCAGCTGCTTTGTACGATTTACATTGTGGTTCTAAACTTTCTCGAGAAATGATGCGCGCTTGGTTGCCATCCATATACTAGTATTTAGATCAACTATCAATGCACTGTGGACTCGGTCCAGAGAATTATACAGTAAAGCGGCATCTCACTGAAGAAGCTGCGGTACGTTGGCGGCATCACTGCGGCCGAAGAATTGGACAGAGCGCTCAACGAATATCATCCACTAAAACAAATCTTTATACACCATGTGTGTGTTTTTTTCTCTCTTCTTTTTAGTCATACTTGTACGTTTTGCATGATATTATAAGGTCAAGTTTAAGGTCTCATTGATGAGTTTATTTTTCCCATAGACTTCTATGTTATAATTCGTGGTTTACATGGGCGCGTTCATAATGAAGCTAAGTAAAATTTCAGCAGATTTTTCATTCTATGTTGAGCACATTTACCCTATATCGTGGGGAAAAATTGCCAACGTCAACTATACATAGGTTCTTTTTTATAGCAATTACAAACTACGATTAGTCAATCCCCACAAAAGGCCCCTTTTCGCTGCTAGTGTACAACCGCACCACTCAGAATCCAGGACTGTGTACCTCCGACCTAGTGCGCGGCTGCAAAACTTTACCTGCTGATTTCGTCAGTTACGAACAAGCTTTCACCAATCTAACTTTTGAGATCAGTTCCGCTGGCTAAAAGGGAATTTCTCACCGCTAAAAACACTCGTCCATGCACCTTTTTTTGGGCTCGGATCTATTTTAGGGTACCCATTCGGAGTAATACATCAATGAGACCTTAAGGGTAACAAGATGTACGTTCTCTACCTTTAAAACAGTCACTGTTGGAAGAACATTGCTAGCAACTGTACACATACGTGACTGCTGAACCTCTTCAACTATAAGGGTAACAAGAATTCAATTTAGAACACAGCTGGGACAGATTCCAAATTTGAAAAGATACCAAAGACACGAGAAGATCGCCGAAAGCCGACGGGCGATTTCCGAACGATATTTCCGAACACTGCCTCCGAACGCGGCTTTTGATATAGTATTCCATATCTATTATAAGTTTGTATGCTTTGAAATTAGAAAATGCATCGTACTAGCGTACTAATTGTTTCAGTCTAAGATATGTTGTAGTGTATTCTAGAATTCTGTGCACTTAGTACTACACAGCGCCGTGAATTACTTTGTGTAAGTCACATTTTGTAGCAGCCACCCATCTTCAATATTGGACGATACATATTTTATGTATTACGTAGATTTGTAAAATAGTGTAAACTTTTGATGACCAAAAAGATTTTAAAGATAAAGAACAATTATGACGCTCTGTGTTTTTTTCTAGAAGGAAGCCAACCCATCATGAAGGTTCTCTGTGTGATCTACCTTGGATGCATGCTTCTCCTTTCTGTTAGCAGTTCAGGTATGTAAGCTACATGCATTGGAAAATACTATAATGCATAAATTCCAATGATGTACAGTAGATACTTGACCGAAGAAAGAAATTTAGACAATGGCTATGTTTAACGACAAATTTTCATCATGTTAAAAGGAGTAAAACTACAAAGACAATTTAATCACAACCGTAACTTCAATCACATCAAAAGAACCTCTCATGTAACTTCAATTATATCAAAAGTCTACTCATTGTAAAATACATGTATAAGGTATTCTAATTATATCAAATTATATTGTATGATTTGAAAAATATCATATATTGTCAATATACATACATGTTCATTCAATATCACACATTAACTTATCATGTTATTTGATTATATATATCACTCATTGTCATTATCAACTACAATATATCATGCATTTTGAGTTCAATTGCAATGAGCTACAGGTTTGATATAAACCTGTCAATCGTTCGCTTGCATCAATTGATGCGTGGCGGCTACAGACAGTTCAGACAGTTCTCGCCACGTTGTTCTACACTGGGCGTGGACAGTCCAGTCAGATCTGGGGACCCCCAGCTCCTGGAGTGTGTTGAAGACCTGATCTTCTCATCTCCCTCTTGACCGGCCTCTAGGTCGCTTCCATGATGGATCAGGATCAGATGTTGTCAGTTTGATCACCTCTTGTGTGTGGGTTGCTCTGGCCGCATGTCATAAGAAAGGCAGCCGTTGTTTGGCAATTCTGGCACTGATCGGCACCTGTTTTGTTGTTACAGTAGCTCATTGCACTTACCAAATGATCCTGTCCTTTAAGTTTCATTTTGATTATGTTAATTGATTACATCAAACTTACCATTCATTATCGTTCACGTAAATACGTTTATAGCTGACAGTGACGAGGTACAAGCAGATGTTGTCGAGAATAGATCCGAAGATGTCAGTCTCCTCCAGCTCCTGGCAGGTGATGTATTGATAGATTCTAGAAGACATTTTGGTTTTTAATACTTTGTTCAATGCAAGGTCATTTCACCACTTCTAGGCAGTGAACTAAATAGAATGACCAATTTCTTGCATAGCATTTCATATAAGTTACTAAAAAAACAAGCTAGCGAGCAAGAGGCCAATGCTGATGAATCCAAGGTTTATACACCTTATTTTCTTTCACACTAGAACTGTACGTGCACAACAACTTTAGGAGATAACCTTTTTTGAAATTTTTTTCCACGTGCAGACAGCAAAAAGACACAACAAGGGGCTTCCAAGAGAGTTGTGGACCTCATTCGTGATCTACAAACACTTACAGGTAACTATAGGGATGGTTGATGGTAATTATCAACAAAGACTTCATAGACTGACGGTCGTTTCAATTAACTGCTGATGAGATTCAACTTGGACCCGTACATCTAAAATAGAATAATCTTTTTTTATATTTCCATGTTGGACAGAAATCTAAAAACTTGTAGCAGGTAGTTAGCAGCTGAAGATTGTTGATGTAATTTTCAACATTTGTTTATGTTTTGTGATTCCATTGACTGGCGATGGTTTAAATAAATTGTTGAAGAGATGCATAGTTATGTAAATCTAACAAATGTAATATTTCATTTCAATATAACATTTGCAGTTTAAATAAACGTAAATGAAAATAAAGCATGTCATATGTTCTATTCTAATTGTTTAAATCTGAATTTTAATTTTCAATCAAGTCATTTATCTACCTACAACAGACAACAGTATAATTCCAGACGAACAATTTAATTCCTGCAAACCTTAATTCATTTCAAAATAGATTAACCAGATGAATTAATATTTGTAGGTATGATATATCAAAGGATGCTGAATACATAGATTGCAATTAGATGTCTCCATGAAGAAGGCCAATTCTGCAGAATTTAGGGGATTCTGCCAGAATTCTGGGACCCAGAGCCAGACCTTTCTTCGTAGAGACATCTAATTGCAACCTACATATTCACCATCCTTTCATACATCATACGTACAAATATTAATTCATCTGGTTAATCTATTTTGAAATTATTAAGGTTTTCCGGAATTATACTGTCGCCTGTTCTATCTATCTATATTGCAGAAGAAAAAGATCTTGTTCCAGAGGAGCCAGACGACGGAATTACCGAGACGAAAGGTTGTGAAGACCATGAGGTAATGTAAAACATGTAGTAGAACACATCTGACTTGATACACTTGGCCACAGAACTTAAGATCATTTAAACACCACAAATTAAGCATGGTGCACTGCCTACCTACGTATCATGTCATCATTCATTCATTCATTCATTCATCCATCCATTCATTCATTCCTTCATTACTTTCAGGATGGCGACCAGTGGGGCACGCCGGCGCCTGAGCATGAGAACTGTTACTGCCAAGGACAGGACCGTTTCTGCTACCATGTGGACTGCCTTTCCGGTACTAAAGCTGTCCGTAACTCCGATGGGCTCTGGAGCTGTCCTGGTGGCTTCTCAACAGGTGAAGTTTATCTCCATCAAAAATGGAAATATAGTTTTGGGTGTGTCATTGAGGTGGGTACCGGTACAGAATATTCAGGTCCAGGTCTTTTTTCAGGTCCAAAGGATCAGGTTCAGTATGTGAAAACTTGTGAACAGACAATGCTCAAAACAATGGTCCATTTCGCTAAAAAGACATCTGTTTTGTGGAGTATTCGACTCCCACTGGCGTTTTAACATCCTACAAGGGTGACTGCTTCTTCACTACTGACTCGTAGAAATTACTATAGACTTAACTCTACTTCGCTTTTGTTATTTTCCTCGACAGGTAAGCCCCAAACGTGTAAATGCCTGATCATATAATCTGTACATTTTCCAATAGGTCCAACATCCGGTCTGCCGAATTTTTTCAGGTCCGGTTTCTCCGGACCGGTCCAATAAGAAAAGAAAGGTTTTGTACCTGTTCACGGTAGCCTCCCCTAGTGTGTTAGTGTGGCTGCATGTATATGTCTGTGTTTGTGTTTCCGGATTTTGTTTTTATTTCTGCATAACTCAAGAACCTCTGGACGGATTACGATGGCATTTGGTTTGTGGGTAGGTGTTGGGAAGACCTGATATGTAACCTTGGCACTGCATCTCTCATATCTTTTGACCGTTCTACAGTCAGTGACAGATAGCTTGTAATGTAAGAAGGTAGTGGTGTGTGTTTGGGACCCCTAGCAGCTTGCTGTGGAACTACCGAAGGTAAAATCCGGGCGCAGTCTTTTATCACCTTGTGCCTTAAACCCGTCCGCCTACCATTGTCTTCCGAGACAGACGGATGCCAACAACAAGAGGTCACTAACCATGCGTGTTAATGTGACCGTTATTAGCAAAAAAGAGTGCAAATTTAAAACTTTTCCACAGTGAACATACTCTGCTCAGTGAGATAGAGGCATAAAGAAAACAATTTGTAAACAAGCATTTACCATTCTTTTGCAAACCCCAGATCATGACGGCTGTTCCGTACTAGTCTTAATACAGGCTTGAGCTTTGAAAGACAAAGAATCTCTTTTTTTTACAGGAAATGCTGTTGACGAAGAAAATGCTCTTGACCTCAGGGGAGCGCAAGAAGCGGCTGATGATCTTCTTTCCGCAGAAGAGGAAAAGTCTCTCATCCGTGGGATGGATGACAACGGACTTACCAAGAAGAAAGGCTGTCAAAACCATCAGGTAATTAAATACATATATCATTATTAGAAACGGCTAGTGATAGGAGTGGGTACCGGTACACCGGGTACCGGTACTGTGTACCGGTACAAAACCATTTTTTTCTTGTTCGACCGATACAGAAAAACCGGACCTGAAAAAAATTGAATGTTGGACCATGTTCAGGTCTTGACCTGGATCTGAATATCCTGTACAGGTACCGAACTCTAGTCAGTGACGTGAAATGTGGTTAATTAAAACAATGCGAGGTACAAAATTCATCATCCTTTTTTCACTCTTCATTTCTGTTTACAATTTTGAACATTTCAGCCCTTTCTTTCTTTGTAAAAATTACTGTAAAATCATGTAATTTTTCAACTTAGGTTTATATCATTTCAGAAGGACATGATGCCAATCAGCTATTTTATCCTGGAAGCATACTTTTTTTATAACGTTTAGAAAGCTTACTGGCTCATAATTATAACCTGTTTTGTCACTTAAATTGTTGTTACAACGATTATGATGTCTATTTCTAAACTTAGGCATATTGCTTCCTTTGCTCATTTGTCTATTTTGTAGAGTATCAATAAGCTGAGGTTACATTCCCTTCAAAATTGCAAGAAATTTTGCAAAGTTTATGTTTTACAAAAACTATGGTGAAACTGCCAGCAGACACCCCACTGTGCAGTCAGGCACGCAAGACACTGATAAGCCAGATGTGGGCGTGTTTCCCTAGGAAGCATGGAGGTCCATGTAGGAAGATCACAGTTTGTAGACATGTTTGTATGATGCACTGGTGTTGCAAGTTCTCTCACTGAGCCTTGGTATTTAATGGTGCTAAAGGGTATATTTAGCTTACTATGTAAAGAAATGGCAGGAAAATCTAGTTTTTGTATCGTCTAAATATATATATATTACGTAGTCCAAATATTACGTAAGAGTTACGATATCGTTTACTTTCAGGTTGGAGACCAGTGGGGCACGCCAGAGCATGACAACTGCATCTGTGAAGGTTCGGACCGCGCCTGCTACCATGTGGACTGCCTCTCTGGTTCCAAGATTGTCGGTGACTCCGTTGGTCCATGGAAGTGTGAAGTCGATGTCTCCACAAGAGGCATAACAGGTACTAGATTTTGTGTTGCTATAGGGCACTGCCATCTCAAGTGTTAACCCTTGTGGTGCTGGCAAATTTTCACAATAAATTTTCCCAATTCTGGGCATTTTAGACACTTTGGAAAGTAGGAGTACTGTTTTCACTATGCTACATTTTTTTAAAGTAGAGACCTTAAGCTTTGTAATTATGTATAACATTATAGGGTTATTTGGAAGGAAAGTAACAAAAAAAGTAGCAAACTGCAAACAGTACTAACATATGCTTCTTAACTTATGTCGGGCGCAGCACTACAAGGGTTGTCAAGACAAATAGCATGGTGCAAAGTTGAAGACCTGTTAAGGAAATGTCATGTCAATATAGAGTTATACCTAACATGAGTTTTAATGTCATGTTACATATATTTTTGAATAGCTACGATTGTGAAAAAGAACTTTTGCTTCACTATGACCGTTGCTCCTATTCTCACATATACATTTCTAATATGAAAAACAAAGATTTTAACAGTTTTGTAACTGTAATGCAGATAGCATTTGACGTTACCTTTAAATCGTTACTGTTCTGTCAGGACGATGAAAGACACAATACTCATTTGGGGGGTTTCAGGAAGAGTGATTTTTAACTGTAAAATGTCTGTTGTATTCTAGGATCAGCTCTACCGGTGAAAGAAAGTGAAAAGGTAATTATCTACACAATTTCATAAGCAAAACTCTTGTTTTTATCTCCTAACCAACGGACATACAAGGCACAGAAGCATGCACTGTAGTAAACTAATAGTACTAATACCACACATCACCTCTAGAAATGGACTATAGCTGACTAAGACGAGTTGAATTACAATAAGATTCCAGATGTTTTTATCAATCAACAAAAAGAATATTCAGGGCACAAAGGTGATGCGTACTAGTAAACATCTGATATTAAACATCACCTCTGACAATAAATTACAGCAGACAAAGACAAGTGCAATATCAATAACTTAACGTCCTGCTTTAGTAGTCTAGTTGTAAATTCAGCCTGTCATAAGATATTTGGTGTCTACAATCCATAATTGGGTTGAATTCAAATCTTTTCTGATAGACCATGTTGATTTGACTATAATGATGACACCCTCTTGGCACTCTAAAACTGATGCGAGCGTGCGAATAAAAAAAAGTTTGGCCAAAAATAAACGTTTCCTTCATTATGAAATCTAAGTGGTCAGGAAGGTTGAACAAATGACTGAATGCAAGAAATATGGTATACCAAACAATAGATTCTTTATTCTATTGCTCTTACATCTTATTCCTTGGATCTTCGATTTGACATTGGCATTTTGTGGTATCAGTATACGTTTCCCAATAGTTTTGTGCAACCTACGGCATATAGTTGCACAGTTTGCAGGTGCTTTGTACGATATACTCTATGGTTCAAAACTTTTATTTGTTTGGAAGCGGCCGAAAATTGCGCTCCGATGTCTTCCATATGATCAAATCAACATGGCCTTAGTTTCATGGGACATATCATTATCATCTCTTTCTCATTACATTTCTCTTCCCGGCAGAGAATAGCTGCCCTCGCAGCATTCGGAGTTTTTTCAGGCGTAGTGGGGATTGTCAACTTCATTTGGAGCCGCGTGGGGGCTGCAAAGACAACGGCAAAGCTGAACGAAATCCAAGACCAGATTCGAGCCCTGGACAGGAAGGTGGACGAGTTGACACAAAGCGTCAGCGATCTACAACTGGGGCAACAGTACCTTCAACAAGTCATCCTGTATGGCAGGGATGAGCTGCGACTGAGGAACATGCTGGACACGCTTGCCAGGATGCAAGTCAGTGACGGCACGTACACCGGGACCCAGGACATCGCAGGGTGGGCAGACAGTGTGCTGAGTCATGGCTCAGATGGAGTCCAACAGGTATGTGCACATTGCAAGAAATTGGATAATTGTGTTATCTGTTGGATGGGCCGACTAATCTTCACAGTCAGGGGCTAAACCGCGAGGAGATTACAATAGAACCCAGACCCTCCAGGCTATTGGCCAAACACCCTGCCGTTTCCTGGATTCATTTATCATGATGTAGACAGATGATAACGGCCATCTTGGTGTCCTTTATTTACATTTCAATGGATTATAGGCCAAGCGGACACGATCTTTTTACCCGCATAGTTCGTATTCTTCTGATTTTATCTTCTTTGTGCTGTAGATATCTGTTAGTGGTTATTGCAGAGGGTCGGAAGATCTGTATACGTCCAAAAGCCTTTGACCTATAATTCACTGAGATGCAAATAGGAACACCAATATGGCGGCGGGCACAGCGATGACGTCATAGTAATTTAGCTGTGTTGCACAGTAAAATGCATAGATAATCGTATGTCTGTTGCAGCTTCCGTTTTCTAAATTTGTTTCCACTTTTGCAGGCATTGTACAATCTGTTGGACATGGTGAATCCACAGTCAGCGCTCTTCGGTGGGAAATCTCTGCTTG
>NC_049997.1:5060617-5069361 GCF_000003815.2 Branchiostoma floridae | reverse complement strand
TTACCCAACCATATGGTAATAACAATTCTATAATTACAGTAAAAAGGAATTATGGTGTGATGTTATAACCTAATGTCATCTAGAACATCGTAGTTTTTGTTAGTTAAGGAACAAGCACGATGACCCAGATGTATCTGTACGCACAATTTTCCCTAGCACAATGTGTTATTACTGACAGTACTAGTAGAACTTGTAGTACAACTAGTAGTAGAAGTAGCAAACGTAGTAGTACTAGTAATAGTCGTAGAAGTAGTAGTACCAGTAGAAGTAGTAGTGTGTCAGTCTCTTCACCATCATGCTGGTAGTAATGAGTCCCTTCATATCTTACATATATTACTGAAGTTATATTAATGAGCCCTATCAATTATGAGAATAACAGTTGAGTGCAATTACTCTACCTTCTACAAGCTTTAGTTTGCCATATAACAAATGCCGTAAATAGATTGCGCCTGGTGAAATCTAGAGCTTTATAATAATGCTATGATTTGAAGTTCATCTGAAAATAATGTATGTTATTAATATGCACACACAGATGCCACAGAAAGTCACTCAGGTCTACGCGCTGATTGGAGGTGGGTACGCTGTCTGGATGGCTGCTCTGCGGATCAAGGGGCGTACAAGTGAGATTGAAACCAAGGCACAAGAGGGGCAACAGAAACTGAAGAGTTTGGAACCAACCCTGGAGAAGTACTTACGATATGGTACGTTTTGATGATGGCAACTAAAAAATGTATTCGATAAGGCCATGTTAATACGAAGGAAAAACAAATGACAAAAAATATACAGCATATTATTTTATGTTTTCCCATATTTTGTTTCAATAGAGTTAATTCCAGTTATGGCGGCCATGTTGGATTTCCCGGGGTCATCCGGGGTCATGGCACCAGAATGAGGCTGCAGTTGGGCATTCCACTATATAGGCTGTACTGCAGACATAAGTATGCCACCTTTGGGAGTGTATTTCGCCCCTCTAAAGTGAAATACTGTAGACATTGTGCTTATTATCTGTAGAACAATTCGTTTTAGGCATACTCGATTTTGGTATTATTATTAGTCATTTTTCATAGTTTTTGACGGGAGACCTGAGAGCAATTACTGTGTTTATATCCTTCACATGTGTTTTGTATAGGTAACTATGATATAATAGCTTTACTATTCGGATTACGCCCCACAAATACATGGAAATATCGGGTTGACATCCTTACGGGTAGAAATTTAGAACACATTTGGCTGTTGTTCTGACGATTTCTCGAGGCCAAGATCTTTCATTATATTTTTCAGGAAACTGCCCCTCCGGGTATCAACTGAAGACCAGGGCGTGCTACAAAGCATTCAGCAGCTTGAAGACTTGGACCGATGCTGATGCCTACTGCCGCAACCAGGGACGAGGCGGGATGTTGGCAATGGCAAAAGACAGCGACATCAACAGCTTCCTCATCAGCCTGAAGGATGCTGCAAGCAGCTCATGGGGGTTCTGGTTTGGGCTGAATGATAGGGTAAATGAAGGTAGTTGGAAATGGCCAGATGGTACCTCTCTGGGGTCCTACAAATACTGGTCACCGATCGAGCCAAACAGTGGGGGTAAGGATTGGTTGGGACGATACATTAGTAACGAAGATTGTGTGGAGTTTTTCAGGACCGGGTGGGGCAGCAAATGGAACGATGCTGACTGTGGCAAGACAAAATACTTCCTCTGCCAACAGACACCGGAAGGTGAGTCTTCATTTTTAACCCTTCAACAGCCAAGCCCGGATATGTCCGGCACACATATACATGTCCTGTGTGCCGCGCCTGGATATATCCGGGATTCCCCCAAAGTAGCAGCTTTGCGCACATATATCGCATGGACCCTGGAAGTTAGGGACTTCGGCCTTGGGGACAGGGCAGTAACACCATTATTGAGAATGTCTTCCCAGTTTCAGTGATGGCAGATCCCCGGTGTCTTAGAACACTCCTTAGCCAGCTAAACTCCTTATGCCAACGGTAGATCTGCTTGGAGATAAATCGTGTTTTTTTAGATAAATCCACAGGCATAAAAGAATAATTTGCTTCCATATTTACTGTCGGTTTTACGTATATTTATGTAAGCAAAAAACTAAGGGTAGAAGTAGGACAGCCATATTTACATACAGTTATTACAGTCAATGAAAAGCAATGATAATTTCTTTGTTGGTTTTTCTTGATACTTATAATGCAATAAGGAAAGTCTTTTGTGGAAAAGTTGCAATAGATTTTACTCATGTAATCTTAATTGTTTCCTTCTTAACAGGAGTCGGAGTCTGAAGATTCAGCGAATCAGATTGTTGAGACAAGACTGTTACTGTAAATGCAGAAACTTTCGCGGTGGTTTTATGTTCGCGGTTTTTGCGGTGGTCGCTTCACCACGAACTCAAAACCACCGTAAACATTCTCCTCCTGTCTTCTACTTACTTTCACCCCCTTCTCGGTTCTTGTACGTACTTTACATTGAAAAAGCATTCTAATGATGAAATATTTGAGGTACTTTCTACGATCAAGACACACGAATCCTTACAATACACATTTTTCTTTAGTTCGCATTGAAGATGATAGAAAAGTAGTAACTGTACTGCGTATTCAAAAAGCAAATACGGTTAGATCAGTGACAGGTGATCAGGACAGCACTGTCAAAGTCATAAGTGGACTGTTCTGTCCGTTTGTTGCTGCCTTGCCGAGTAACCAGTAAGTGGTTTCCGACTGGCAGTTCGTAGAGGCGCCGGGTTTCCTATTACAGTATGTGACTACAGTACAGTACTGTACTGTAAATTTATTTTTTTCGTGCGATGACGCCACCGTGAACTCAAAACCACCGCGAACACTCCATTTTTCCTTCTTGAGTTTCTGAAAGTAAAGAAATCCCAAGATTGGTGATTTTGTCAAAAAGGTAGCTAGATTCTTCACGGATATCTGGATAGGATAAATTCATGTAGGTCAAAGAGAACAAATAACAGTTGACTTTAGTTTTATAATAATTGCATGTCATTATCACTTTTTCGGGAATAAGTACCCATTTTCCTTCTGAAAGCTCTTAATATCATTCGGAAATGTACGAAACACTCTCATTGTAAGCGAGTTTTCCCGAGTTTCTAGAAGGCTACAATTTTACATAATGGTGATTTTGTCAAAGAGGTAGACTCTGTGCCAATAGGATATGTTTATGTAGGTCAAAGAGAGCATATGATAGTTAACTTTAGTTTCATTGCATCATCACTTATTCAGAAACAAGCACACCAGGGTTTTAGCCAGCCTGAAATCATTTCAGTCCCCTCGATTTTAAATGGGAATCCTATCGAGCACCGAAGGCATGGCGTGACATTGCACAATATTTCTAGTGGGTCTGGGTCCGAGAAAATTTTGAAATCTAGACCCTCTGAAACACTATTTCCTGCATTTTGAGGTGCAAATTTTGCTGGTAGACCAAGCTGTTCAATGGCATCTGTTTTGGTGAAGAAGAACACATGGGTTTCAGTTTTTCATATCTTTACATATCAATTTTTGTCTGTCCCAGGGGACGGAATGGGGAAAACTTTTTTCAGTCCCCAGCTGCAAAATTCCTTCAAAGGACTGAAGGACAGGTGCTGGCTACAACCCTGAAGCACACATAGTCCAGATCACAGTTTTTCACACCATTGGTATGAAAATGTTGGAAACAGCAAGATTGTGAGTTTTCTAGATTTTCTAGAAGGATGCAAGTTCAGATATCTTGACTTTGTCAAGGAGGTCGACTCTATGTCAATAGGATTTATTTATGCAGGTCGAAGAGAACATCTAACAAGTAATTTAGCTTTATTCCATTCTGTTACAATTTATTAAGAAACGAGACACATTGTCCTTCTGATGACAGATCCTGATATCATTCAAGTTTGGAAATTTGGGCAACACTCTGATTGTGAATTTTCCCGAGTTTCTAGAAGGCTACAAGTTACATATGGTAAATCTGTCAAAGAAATGGACTCTGTACAGCAAGGTAATTATATATAATGTAGGTAGGTATTACCGATGAAGTATATTTGGAAGCACAATCAGTTGGTTCTAAACATGGACTACAACATCCGCAGACACGCCGTCACCGAAGTATACAAGTTGTAACAGATAAAAGATATCTATCACTCAACAAATTATGACAATAACATGTCCAGAAAACGAGATATAAAAACTGCAAGTTCGGCTGTAGTATCGCAGAAAGTTAAAAGGAGGCCTAAAATCTAATCGCTTCTTCCTTTTACCAACTCATATAACATACCAAATATCTGGCCTGTGACGCTGTGAGTTGACAGACATATTACTGAAAGTGCACGTTGAAAACCAGTTGACTGTGCAAAAGTTATGCCATCACAATGGTAATGCCATGAAGTTCCTTATTTCCAATTAGATGTGTGTCTCCGTCTTCCTTATAAGACAGGCAGTTAAAGCACGACTTTTTAAGTCAATTTGATTTCAATCTCAACAGTTGAATGACATTTGTAGATTACCCTCAGATGTTTCGAGTGACATCCATCACTCTTCTTCATCGTTACTAAAACAAAATTACAGTTAATACTAGAACAGTAGACTGAATACATTTCAAATATGCGGAAGTAATTTCCTTACCTTATTCAGTTGAAGTAGACATTGAGTTGATAACTACGGGGCAGAATTGATACTCAATAAGACTGAGATCCATGCAAGTCTCAACCTAGTTCTCGCAACTCTCGCGAGAACTAGATCACTCCGTGAACAAAATGGACTGATAGCCATCGAAAATTTGGAGCTGCGCGTGTTTACCTTTAAAAAAAGTAGTCACTGGTTGATGAAAATTCTATTAACTGAGATTTATGTGTTGTGAAATGGTAGTCCCATAGTCTTTTTGATGCCGTAGAGTCAGTGGGTTGTTATCCACTGTTTCTAGGGCACGGTATTGGAAGGTGGAGCCGATCCCAAACCTTTCACCCCCTTTTACCTCCCCAACCGAAGGCAGGTACCCATTTTTACACCTGGGTGGGGTGAGGAAAGTGCCTCTCTCAAGGGCATGGCGAGTATCGGACCCGGAACCTCTTGGTTCTCAACCCAACGCACTACAAGTTACGCCACTCTGACGCCACACACAAGGAACTTCGTGGCTTTTTATCATTGGGATCTATTCTAGGATTTTATATTATTCATTTGTTATCACATATATCCAGACATGTAACACTGAGTTAAAGATAGACACCCGGTTGTTTCAGTTAACACAAAGAACACAGCAAAAAAAAGGTTTGTTGTAGTTTTCCATCGTACTGGACACTAATGAACATATTAACCGTAAGTAGATGGTCGATATTGAAGAACATTTGAAACTGGTAAAAGCATACGAGGAACAAAGTAATCCATTGTGTCATCTGTTACCGCATGTTACTTACGTTACAAAATTGAATAGGAAATTAGCAAATTGCAACGTTTGTGATCAAGCTCATTCATTAATGAACTGGCTTGTTCCCATCACAGTGAAGTAACAACGAAAATCAAGTAATTGTAAGCCATGCAAGTCTGTTAGTCAATAACAACCAAGAAGTTAACAAGTTACATCTGCTGTCTTTTGATATTGAGCCTGATGCATAAGGAAGGGTTTGAGAATTTGTACTTTTATTCGGAAATTCTTCATAATAAAATGGTTATGGGTAAATGGTGTCTCTGATTTTGATGATTGTAAGTGTCAGTGTGACAGGATGGTTTTGTGTGACAGAAAAATCAGACCCAACACTACAACCATACCAACCAAACAAATAAACGATATTGAAACATAATGAATAACAAAGAAAACATACCATTCAATGATGATGTTAAGTATACAAAATAAGCAATGTCGTATACAAATGAAAACAACTGAATATAATGCAGCTCTTGATGGCAGATAATGAAATGTTTTGGTTTTAAAGCCTCCTCGAAAACAATAAATTCGTGTATATGACCGTTATCAATATCATACTTTACCCTTCATTCCATATTTCAATAGTACTATTACTACAGTATTAAACGCAGCAAAGACATGCTTTCATTCTGCTTTTCCCGAAGACCACCGCATCATTTTAAAAAGGGTGGCAACATCAATAATTGGCGTCACTCACAACATCCTCTACATGAAGGTAGTCTACTTGTGGGCCTTGTGCTGCAGTGCCGTACAATCTCGACAGATGGGGTGCTTGCACGTCTGAAAGTAGAACTTCAACTTTTCATCCCCGTGTTTTGGGTAGGTTGGTAGTTTACTTTATGTCAGTGACCCCGCCACGTGTCATGTTGCAAACCGACGCCAATCACCCAACGTGCCTCGCGGCCTAGTTAGCCAGCCTGCAATCGTGCCACGTCGCTAACCGACCCCGGTCCCACGAACCTTTCGCTTGACCGTCTCGCTGGATTTGACCAACCCTGGATTCCTGTCACCGACAACATTCATCTGTTTGCCGCCTGGACTCTGCTGTTTGCTAAGCTGACGATCTGAACTTTGCGACCAAGAGTAGGATGTGCAATATTCCTTTATTGTTATGCCTGACAGAAAATCATTTAACTGCATGGTTACCTCCTTGAAATGTCATTTAACTGCATGGTTACCTCCAGGAAATGTCTTTTAACTGCATGGTTACCTCCATGAAATGTCATTTAACTGCATGGTTACCTCCTTGAAATGTCATGGAGGTTACATTTTACCCTGCGTTTGTCTGTCTGTCTTTGTGTAAACAAGATAACTCAAGATCGGCTGCTTGAATTGGTTTCATACTTGGTGCGTTGGTAGTGTGCGATGAAAGCTGAAAATGATTAGATTTTGGGCCCCCTAGCGGCTTTCCTTGGTAAAGCAGCGCAACTTCCGGATTTGCTATCTCGTGTTCTGAACAAGCTATGGTCATAATTTTTGGGTGATAGATAGCTCTTGTGCTCAGGAATTAGTGACATAAGTTTGGGCCCCCTAGTGCTTGGTTTGGGAATAGCAGGGGCATTTTTGTCAAAAACTTCTGAAGACGATAACTCAAGAAGGGAACGACGGATTTTCATGTTTTTTGGTATGTAGGTACCTCAGACAATGTTGTACAAAATGAAGTAATAATTATGCAAACTATAACTAAATTTGCATAATTAATGAGAATATTCTATCATGACAGTTTTTCTAGTATGTATCTTTATGTGTCATGACAAAGTGGGGCAGGTTTCAGCAACCTAACATTTAATTTTGGAACTGCAGGGGCGTTTTTGTCAAGACATTCCAAAGAGCATAACTGCAGAAAGGATCGACGGATAGACATCATTTTAGGCATGCAGGTAGCTTAGGCAAAGCTGCTTATAATGATATACATGTTATGAAAATGAGGACTTAATTTGCATAAGTAATGAGGAAATTGTATAATTATATTGTTTTCATTATCTGGACTTCAATAAATGTGATAAAGGTAAATGTAAATTATGATAGTTGGGAAATAAGCATATGCAAATGAGCAACTGATTTGCATGATTTATGCAAAAATGCAAACCGCTTAATGATTCCTATCCAGGCGTGCTGGTTGCACGGATGGCCATGACTCTCTTCCTCCATCCTTCCCTATCCTCCATAGCCTTGGGCAGTTCTTCAGTCGAGCAACCAGTATCTTCACAAAGATTAATGATTAATGATTGAAATTTCCTACTTGTGACTTGTGACAAGTCAATGATGAACAACCTTATCATAAATCATGTTAATGTGTAAGTCATTTGCATGAAATTAACAAAAGCTCAAAGTATCTCATGCTGCATGGGCAAACTTTGAAATTTTTTAAGTCACTCTGCTGTACCGTAAGTTGAATATACACACGTTAAAATGTTATCAGGATCATAAGCTTTGTTGATGCAAGAAATAAGATACAGGGAAAGAAGTTTTTCGTTTCTTTATTCTATGGATACTTTTATGCTGTTTTCAGTACTATTTTCTTGAAAAAAAACATTGACAGCAATTATCACTTGAATACACACTACCCCTTCACTCAACCACTTCTCAAGACACGCAGTGTGCAGGTACCGCGAACTACCGGACATGGCCATGTCCGGCAATGATTGGGGATATTCGGCACCGGACACACCGTGGCTAGAAATTCGTTTATACGACCCGGACATGTCAAGTTCCACGGTAGTGTAAGAAACCAAAAATTGCCAGAAATTCTTGTTTTCGTGCAGTGATGAGGTCGCCGAATTCTAGTTTTATTTTATTTTTTATTTTATTTTATTTCATTTTATTTCGGATGTGTAGGATATAGTACGGTTCTTTAGGCACAACTAAGGAATACTTTACTTACTTCCAACGTTTCGATGTCTATCAGACACCATCATCAGGGTAGAATGACTGGAAACTACTTCTTCCTGCTACTTATAGCCGATGTAGGTGGCGCTGCAGCAGCAAGAATGCCGTCCCAGACGTGGCTCAGCTTGTATGCCCCCTCGTCTCTGTTCATGACTGGAACTGATTTTCTGATCCAAACTGCTTCTTTGATCCAGTGCGTTCTTCTGTTTTCCTCTTTGTCGATGACTCTCGTTTCCAGTCATTCTACCCCGATGACTGAAAGACATCGAAATGTTGGAAGTAAGTAGTCCCTAGTCGTGCCTAAAGAACCTTGATATATGAATAATTGCCAATCTGATGAAGTTATTTATGGATGTGTAGGATGTTTTAAACAATAATTAAGGGTTAACCCTATTCAGACCGGGGGGGGGGGGCTTTAGAGGCCCGCGCTACCTTCGATGTCCTATAACGC
>NC_049997.1:5058542-5060098 GCF_000003815.2 Branchiostoma floridae | reverse complement strand
ATATGCATAAATTATGCTAATTTGATGACGTCATCAGCCCAAAATCCAAGATGGCAGACGGAATGGCCAGATCAAGAAAAACAAGGTAATTATCCCTTAAAATTTGCAACTACCTGGTATTTTTTCATCAAAAACCATCTAAATGAATGAATTTAGTCTATTTCCTTTGCCCTTTGTGATTATTTGTTGCAAAAAAAAGTATTTTTAAAAATTCAAGGTGGTGGATATAATATGGCGGAGCTTAGATGTGCATGACGTCATTTTATGACGTCATATCGACGTCATTGATGTTGCTATTGGCAACGCAAGTCGTAATAAACATTATTATTCTATCTGCAGTTGTTGTTACATTTTTGCAGCATAACTTGAAGTTTTCTGAGAATACCCATTTTTCATGGGTTTGGCCAATGTAATCAAATTGATGACGTCATAATTACGTCATCTTACGTCAACGTAACGTCAAACGTCACATACTTGTCAGATATTATGTCGAAATCATGTCCTAAAGATTTGGTAGCCCTACGGCACGTCGTTTTAGAGTAATAGGACTTAGAAGTGGAGGGCCTCAAAAGCCCCCCCCCCCCGATCCAGGGATGACCAAAAAAGCCCGGTCTGAATAGGGTTAATGACCCACCCCGAGGTGTATATGTTGTCATAACGCCTGGGCCTTTGCTATAACCACCGAATAAATCCACGAGTGAGCTTAGCATAATTTATGCATATATAATCATGAAAGATATGCTAAATAATATTAGATTTTATTTATGTAACAAAATAGCAGTAATATAGCAAATAAATGTGAAAATACATTGTTAGAACCAAAAATAGTTTTTTTGCAAAACTGCCTGTCAACAAACGGTTGCCATGGCAACACGAAAAACTGGAAAATTTGTCAAACTTCCTTGAAATTGTTGCCAACAATATTTTAGGAAAACTCACCAAATTTGGTGGCTCTAGCGTAAGCCGTTCTGGCGTTATAGGACATCAAAGTTGGCGCCGGCCTCAAAATCCCCCCCCCCCGTCTGAATAGGGTTAAGTTGCCATCTTTGCTCTCTCCCAACAAGGACATGGCGAACGGCGGAAGGAAATTGGTTGAGGGTGGACGAAGGCGCAGATGGTTTGGTACAGTCCTCGCACTGGGTATTGCAACATTACTACTGTGCTACACCATATATGAGGTACATAATAATCGCACATCAAACTTTTTAAGATTTGTCAACGGAACAGACTCTTTGACCACCTGTTACCCTTCTAGTGAACAACTGGTGATGCAATTTCTTTTATTTCTTTATAGAACCCCCACTGGATCAGCCAACAGACGATGAAAATGCAATGGTTTCCGGCAAAATCTTCCAATGACATACCTGCATTTCGAAATAGGGGGAATGATTGGTCTGTAACTGAGAACCCGGCGTTGAAAATGACCAAACCATTTTTTCCGGTGCTGAAAACGACCGAACCGTTTTCTCCGGTGTTACAAACGACTGAACCATTTTCTGCTGATGTTTATTTGCAACAGCTCAAGTTTTCCTTGGCTTCTGAGTCAGGCAGGCAAT
>NC_049997.1:5038057-5056344 GCF_000003815.2 Branchiostoma floridae | reverse complement strand
TATCCTATTGACCTAATAAAGTTCCAAAAACGTTACAGAGTGGGAAAGGACAAGATCGACACCGAGTGTAACGTAGACCCGGCCATCTTCAAGAAGACCAGTGCAGTTTGTAACTACTCGGACCCGCATGCAGGCGCCTGGTGGTATTGTGAGAAAGCCGCCAACATTTCTTGTGACACATCAGGCTACCATGGCGGAATTGGGTACAGAGACGTGAATGGGAAACTGTATGGCAGGTATGTTAACGGACAATGTTTATATCTTTGAACAGCTGTCGGTTAAAACGTCTGCAAGACATTAACCCAATTCTTTTATCAACAGGAATAGGCTGGGGCGAACCGTTGTGCTTGGTTGAAAACGCGAGCCCGGTATGCAGGAATCTCTAATTATAATTCAAACTGGAACTTTAAACCCTTTATGATAAAATTCAAACTGATAATGTAAACCATTGCTGATACTTCGAATTAAACATTTTATCTAATGCAGGCTGATAAGTTCAGCCTTGTATGATAATGCCAATCTGTACGCTGGGGTTTTCACAACATTTTGTGTTATAACCACTATTACAGGGGCTATAAAGCGCTGAAAATGTCGATTTCTGGATTTCCATCTCAACTTAATGTTACAAAAGGTAAGCCACATTCTCTCCATTAATCATTGATGGTAGGGCATATGTGAAATTATATATTTATGGACATAAAATGTCAAGGTCTTGCATCATCAAACGTTCTACAAAGAAAGGATGTAGGTACAAACTAGCTCTGTTCAAGACAGAGAAGATCTGTGATGAGTGCTGGCCAGCCAATCAGATGCTTCGTCTTCATCGACCAATCATGTCGTCTTTTACTGTTAAAAGGCAGTTTTATTGGCTAGTAACTTACAATCCGTGAGACAAAAGGGGAGGTATATCTGATTGACTGGCGGCTTTGGGCACTGGATATCATATGAGGCGTTCTACTTTTTAACACAGGGCGAGATCCTTTGGGCAATCGCAGACGGTGTGTCCGGGGACTGGTCACTCCACAGATATCTGGTTTCTATCGGAACGGCGTGTGGAAGTCTCTCGTCTGTAAGAACAGACATTTCTCCAGCCAGGCCGGCTGGCAGCAATGCCTGAAGGGGAAAACTTTGTATTTAATGGGTGACTCTTCCATACGGCAGTGGTGGGAACATTTGGTCAGAATCTTGGAAATGAAAGAAACACATATTCCTGATACCATACACGCAACTGGACCATTGCTCGCCCGAGATCCTGTTAATAAAATAACATTAAACTATCGTACACACGGACCGCCTCGTCGTTGTCCTTTTACTCGGACATTTCACCTCAAGTATGTCGCTAACATCATCGATGAAATGGATGGAGGACCGAACGATGTGGTTGGTATCACCTTGTGGGCACATTTCACCTCGTACCCTGTGGAGGTCTACAGGAAAAGAATAAAAGCCGTCCGTGCTGCAATAGAACGTTTACTACACAGGAGTCCTGAAACTCTGGTGGTCATCAAGTCCGCAAATACGTGCAATGGCAACAATGAGCTGATCGTTGGAGATTGGTTGGCACACAAGCTGGACTTGATAATGAGAGAAATGTTCCGCGGGATGAACGTTGTTCTTGTAGATGCTTGGGAAATGACCAGTGCACAGCACTGGCATAGGGATACCATTCATCCAGCCGAGGATATCGTCGTACAAGAACTAGAGTTTCTTTGTTCGTTCATCTGTCCCTTGTGACCCTAGAATCTGCAGTTTGTTTAGTCTTTAAACAGACGTTTCTTGCATTAAAGAAACTTTCTAGGAGAAAATGAGATAATGTTTTCCGAGGTGTTTGAAACGGTAGCCAACCAACGAACCAATTAACCAGCTCACAAGCCTACAAACCAACAAACCAGCCAGCCAACTAAAAACCAGCCAACCTTCCAACCAACCAATTAACCAACCAAACAATTAACCAGCTCACAAGCCAAACAACCAACCAGCCAACTAAGAACCAGCCAACCTTCCAACCAACCAACCTGCTCACTACGGGGTAACAAATGGCAAGTTTTTTGTGTCCCTGTGTAGGAACACTGCTCAATTGTCAAAAACACTTCGACCAATTGCAAATATTTATTTGAGCTCTGTATGGGGGATATAAGGATACTTAAAAATGAATTTTTCTGGTTTTACCCACTTTTGTTGCTCTGAAAGTGCTTGATATGGGGTAAGTTATGTCATTTATTTGTGTCTCTGTGTAGGAACAATTCTTAATTGTCAAACAAAACTACCACTAAATACTACTATTCATTTTGGCTCTGTATGGGGGATATAAGGATACCAGAAATGGAATTAAGTTGTTTTTACACATCTCAGTATTTCTAAGATGCCAATCAATTTTGTTGGACTGGTACAATAAACTGGATCTGATGTAAATTCTCAACTGTAATGAGTATTACTAACAGATTGTGGCTAGGCCTTAAAACTTCACATTTTAGGTACAAAGTTTCTACACCGTTGTTAAAATCATGCTACAAAACTTTGTCAAATTACAAAAAATCAACTTGCACATATGCACGTGGATAGGATGTTCTCTAATGCTAGTAGGGAAGAGACATTTCTTCTCATGGAACCTGTAGATGGAAATGATCTGATATGGACTTCAGTTACTTTAGCTTTAATGATTTGAGACCTTTGGTTTTAGCCAGTTTCCACTAGTTTATGTCTTCAAACATGACAGGATGACTGTTGTCAATGCTAGTATATACTGTCTTTCGCAGCGCCTGCCACTCGCTTGCCTCATCTATCGCTTCCATGTCAGTGACTACAGATTTTGTGCTTTCTTGCTGCCTTTGTGCTGCTGAAAGTCTTGCAAAATAGCTTGTAATCTGCTTGACTGTGCGCCACTCGCTGGGCTGGAACAACCGCTTGCCATCAGCTCCCCTAACGTGCTGCATCTCCTGGGCCACTCCATCGGCTTTCTGTCCAGACTTAGTCCCCCGATTGAAAATGTGAGTCAGATAGGTTTTCATCTTGTCTGACATCCCGTGGCCACCTTTGACAGTCCGGATTGCCCATCCCTCATTGACAACTCGGGAGGATTCTCCGACGCCAACTCCGGATTCTTCTCCAAGTGACTGTGAGGCTAGGTCAGGGCCATGGGCTATTCCAGTCACAGCTTGAGCCTACTGCTTGCGTATTCTGTCATATGTAGACTCCTGCTCCAGTTCTTAAGTGTTCTCCAATGTCGATGTGGTCTTCTGGCTTGTTCGCTGAGCAGAAACCTGCCAAACATCCTGGCACAGTGCTGACTTTGCCTCACCTGCCGATGTTGTGATGTGACTTGTGTGTGGCTGTGGGGGACCAAACGGTGCTGTGATTGTCAGGGTTGGAAGGTCATGCGTCTGTGTCATTGTGGCAAAGTTCACCACTTCTCCGACCCCAACACCAAAGGCTTTTCAGACGCGTATGTACTAATCAGTTCCAAACAAAAATTGTTCCATGACATTCCCATTTTTGCCTTGCATGCTCTTTGTTTCCTTTACCTGTTTTCGCCACGACAATGAGAAAGCTACGGGACTCCAGCGCTTCTTTCATGTCTTAAGCAGTTAAGATATCATATTTTTCATTAAAATACCGTCTTACGCGACTCTTCATTGATGCTATCTTACGGCCGAAATTTCCTTGCCTGCCTGAGGGTGTATATGAGAAGTCGAAGCGCAGAACTAAAATGTCAGTTTTCTGACCGATCGCTGATAGAGACAAAATCAGCGGAGCACAGTGATAACACCCTGCATTATCCAATCTCAAAAATACTTTTGTTAGTGAAGGATTCTCGGACTTGACGGTCTAAAGTACACTATGCAGAGTACCACAGACAGCTAAACAGTCCTGTGGGCAGTTGTTGAAAATCATGCTTACCTTCGTCTTCCTTTGTGATCACTGCAGCCACGTGGCAGCTCTTCCACGCTTTCCAAAGAAGTCGGTTATCTTTTAATTCTATGTCTCTATATATCTCTCCAGCCTACCTACCTCAAACGCAAAGTATATGCAGAACATAGCTGACCCAGTTCTTCTCGCTTCTGCCAGGTTTTCTAATGTAATGACGGTTATAGTATATCACGTACGCGGAGACCCGATAACCCCCATGCAGAGCACTTTCTCACTTAAGTACCACATAATAAATACACAATTCTTCTGTAAGGAACATGCTAATTGATGACTTATAGAGCAACAAAAGTGGGTAAAACCAGAAAAATTCATTTTTAAGTATCCTTATATCCCCCATACAGAGCCCGCTAATTGAGAGCAGACCAATGTCAACCACCAATTATTTCCCTGCTTCATAGACATTCTTTGCAAGAGTGCAAAAAGCTGATTATTGTTAGCCTCCACCAGGTCTTCTTACGGGGGCAAGGGGGTCGTAGAATTTGGCCCCCAAAAAATCGGAAAATTGGCCAGGGTAGTCATGATTCCATGTTTAGGTTGATCTTCCCCCTCCGGTGGCTGCGCGGCCGGCCGACTCCTCTGGTAGCAAAACTCACCTGGCAAGTTATTATCCCTCTAACAGCCAGCGTAGCCAGTCTGGTAGGGACTAAATAACTGTGATGTAAACCTGAATCATGCTGTATTCTCTCTCTAAAACTCCGTTAAGATACAGACCATCCTAGAAGTCTGTTTCCGTGTGTTTTTTGTTGTTGTAGTATTTAATTCAAGTTCAATTAACCATAGAAGCTACCAATTGAGTTGGTGTGAGCTTACTCCGAGTGACATGTTCTCCCTTCAAAAGCTGTGGGAATTTTTTTTATTGTATAGTACAAATTAAATCAAAACAAAGTAATCAGTTCTTCATGTGCAACTTTTAACTTCAATGTTTATTAGGCAATGTTCAAAGGAAACAAAAAAGGATTGATTAAAAAACCCACTATACTATAATGCTAAATGTACCACAGAGCCAAGTTCCCACCCAAATTACAACAGTGAGTCTCAGTTTTCAAACTTTGTTATAACAGAATCACGAAAACTGCGTTCAGCACCCGGCTGCATCAGTTGTATGAGAATTAAACAAAAGAGCTTCACAACAAGACGCTAATATTTACAAGTACCCCCAAACCCTACCAGAGTATCAAGTAAAGTCACTGCCTGTTATTCTCGATTACTTCCTCGGCCATTGTGTCGTCGTGTAGAGTAACGGCCGGTGTTTGCCTCAAGGTTGATGTTGTGTCCTTGAGGAAAGCACTTTGCTCAAATTCCTTCACTCAGGTGTAAATCTGTGCCTAGCTTTATAAAGGGACCTCCCTCGGATGACACACGACAATGTTAGAAAAGAGGCACCTTATTATTAGATACAAACAGTATTTCGAATTGAACTCCCATCACCATGTGTGCTTGAAGTGCTATACATTATCATTCATGAAATTGTGCAGCAAAAATTAGTCATTCACTAAAGCGTTCGGCCGAGACGCCTTCGCCGAGAGCAAAAAAGACCGAGTTATTTTCCTGACCACATCAAAACAGTATTTTGACTCATTCGGCTAAGCCACAGCCAGTTTTAATTTGTACATCTTATGCACAGGCCATCCAGTGGACAGTGGCAGAGTACAGTATCGAATCGCCCCACGTGCCGACTTCCACCGCCAGGCTTGTTCTGGTGGCGTCCGACAATTGGGCAAGAACGCGGGTGTTACTACCAAATAAATGGTCCACCTGCGTCAAGCCGATGGTCACCGTGGGGATTGTGCGGAAGGCCCTGCTAAATGTGGCGGTCAGGTGAAGTCGGCGATGTCCAGTTGTCCAGTCGGTACTGAGCGCATCTTCTGGAGTTACTATAGAACCAGACTCACCTAAAACAACAACAACATCAAAAACAAAAATAAGTTGCAAAGACAAAATAATTTGTTTGTATTATCGTTATAAATTATCTCTGCGACAACAAGAAGTTGTCATGAGATGATCAATCTCGGCTAAGGCTTAGGTTCCATTTGCACCGGTGCCCGGTGCACCGGTGTCGGCCGGGCTCCGACGGCAGAGCCCGGGGAGGGATGGTAATGGATCCCCTTGGTGTTACCCACTGGTAGGTCAAGGTGACTTTTTGTTACCGGGTCCCGGGTTCATTTTAAGCTTGACTTAGATTAAACTCGTTGGCTGCCTGGGCCCCCAAACAATTTGATTTGATTTATTTTGCACAATTTAAAAAAAAGATAACATAACACAAATGAAAGGATAGAAAAACGTTCATGGCTTATGTATGCTCTTCCCCCAAACGTAACAAATTATAATGCAATTAAACAATTCATAAGCTGATAAGGATTGAATAGATGAGAAAATTATACATTAAACAATAACATAATCTAAAGTATTATAGAAATGAACAAAATGGAAGGAAATTATTATAGTTCAATAATTGAAGAGCGGCGGAGAACAGAGACAGGTGGAGAAGAATAGTGGACGGAGTCTAGGTGCCCCAACCACCTACACAGAGGTCAAGGGATAGGTTCGGTGAGGTGAGGAATTGACAACTAAGCAAATATCGGTAGAGAAATAGAACATCATAAGAAATGTAACAACTAAATAAGCAAGCAAAATGTAGAAATAGAAAAACAATGAATAGGAGATTCATTAAATGTTTGGTTTTCTAATAGTGACTTTTTAAACAGGTCCTTGAAGTTGGGTAATGATTTACAAAGTTGTACGGTTTGACTCAAACTATTCCAAATTTCCTGGTATCTGAACATCTTTGATGCGGTTTTATTTGGATCTGTTTTAGGCTGTTTCGCTGTTTCGCACATCGGGAATCACAAGGTGTCCCACGTGGCCAATTAGGGATGTGCCAAAAACAACCCGTGAATTGCCTGGCAGGGTTTCTTTTTCCAATTGGGGCCTACAGTTAAACTAAACTTAGTTCTCTGATCTCATTATGTCTTTCTCTGTCTTCCTCCCTCTTCATCTATCTGTCTTACTCGTGACTCACTCCTGATGGTAACTACTTCACTCACTGACCATCCCTGCAATTTCAAATATTTATACACTTCATTGAACGATTTGAATCATCATCACTACTTACAGCGTTCGATGTAGTCCCGCTGTTCCAGGTCCAGGATCCTCTGGTCTCTCACCGACATCTCACTCTGAAGCTGCCGGGCTGCCGTACCGTTTACACTGTCCTGCAGGTCTTCCAGAATGTCGTGAAGGTCAATGGCGGTTACGATCGAGTTGAGATTGACCAGACTTACTGACACTTCATCTAGGTAGCGCTACATTCAGACAAACCATAGAAATATGTAAATTAAAACAACTGTGTACTCTACATATACATGTATGTGTGACAGCTTTCTCTTTTTGTAAGCCACGCTCACACACAATGTCCGATTTTCAGCGAGGGACGTACGACGGGTATACAACTTTCCAAAGAGTTCCCCTACTACTTATTGTAAACTTGTTGTAAATCTGCCGTGCGACGTACACGGACAAGAGTACCAACGTGTGTATGCAGTTTGCAGGTTTGATTAACCTTGTGCCAAGTGCTACCTGCCTTGAAAGCGGTTGGTTTCGCCAAAGACTAAAAAATGGATTTAATCGATACAAAACTAGAAGCTTGTATATTATTCTGAAGGACGGTTATACCGGCTCTATATATAATACAGACAAATGTACAAATACTGAAACTGACCTACGTGTGTATGAAGTTTGCAGGTCTGATCAACCTTGTACTAAGTACTACCTATTCATGCCATAGGCTAAAACATGGATTTAATCGATACAAAACTAGAAGCTTGTGTGTTATTCTAAAATACGGTTGTACAGGCTCTAGGCCCCATTATACTGGCTAATAAATGTACAAATATTGAAACTGACCCTCATTCTGGACAGTATTCCATTGCAGACTTCAATGTTTTCCCGGATAAGCTGCGCCCATCCTGTTATGTGGAGTTGTACTCTTTAATTTTTTCCCAGTAAAGTATCACAGTAAATATTTTTACAAATTGAAATCTAAATACTTCTTTTTCGGTATACTAAATAATTTGACATTTTGTGAAGCTTTGAAAACAATACTTCCAACGCATGGTGCCAAGACTTACTGAAGCTAAGAATAACGCGGATAGACTAGAAACTGACTTTATGATAGATTTATTGAGAAAAAGAGGGTGGATGGACTAGACTGATTCTTTTGGAAGTTTTCTTCAGTTTAAGCGAGGTTTAATTCTATTAGTCACTTGGAACTTAATGAGTGAATTTTTCCTGGTTCAAGATAAGTGAAAGCACGACATCGACGGGATTATCAATGACTTGAAGTAGTGAGCTGTCGTCAGCGAAAATGAAAGGGACGTTAATATACTATTACAAGTTACTACTACAATTACGTACTGCAAAATACTACCAAAAAAAGGGGTTAAACTATTTCTTTAAAGACATCTATGCAAACTGTAGCAGTGAAGCTTCCTTCCTTACCGTTAATCTGTTCAACGGATCCCTTGAGAGAGTCGATGTCCGACTGGAGGTTAGGGCTGCTGGTGGTGCCTATGGGCGCTGTGTTGATGCCTTTGGGCACCAGCATCAACAGGAACAGTACAAGGAACGGTGACAACCGCGGCATGTTGGCTCCTCTATGGTAAGGTGGTGTCCCAATCCTTCTTATGACTTACAAGGTCCCGTTTATGTTCTGTACAGTCACTTGGCTCTGTAGGAAGGGGTTACAGTCCTTCAGGTGGGGCGTTAAGCCGACCGTTCCGTTCTGAGAGAAGACACCCTGCGCACCGAACAAACCCCCTAAGAGCCAGACAGTTCTTAATTCTATGTCTAGACACTTTGTAAGCATTCGCTTATTTTTGTAGACCTTAGCCAAAACTAATTAAAACCAACCATAATGGCCTGAAATATGAACGTGGAAGCACGCTAATTGAATGCAGACCAATGTAAATGTTAACACTATATTGCGTTCCACAAAATATGAATATTCCTTTCCATCCTTCATATAGACATTCTAAGCAAGAGCGGAAAAAAAGGATTCTTTCCTCAAACTCCGTGAAACAAGATACAGAGCATCATCGGAGTCTGTTTCCGTGTCGTTATTGATCTTATCTTGTTGTTTTTAGTTTAAGTTCAGTAAACCATAAAAGCTACTAATTGAATCGGTGTGCGCTTACACCGACATGTTCTTCCTTCAAAAGGTGTGGGAATTTTGTTTTATGTAACACAAATTAAGTCAAAGCAAAGTAATCAGTTCTTCATTTGCAACTTTTAAGTTGCATGTTAATTACGTACTCTTCAAAGGAAAGAGGGAACAGCCCACTATACTATGCTAAATGTACCACAGAGCCAAGTTCCCACCCGAATTACAGCAGTCAATCTCAGTTTTTACTCACTGGCTCATACGTGGGACGAATGCGCAGCCCGATGGCAAAGAAGGAGCGGAGGTCTACGGCGTGTCTGAGCTGCGTGCTCCAAAATCTGTTGGATTCTGTACGATTTCGTACGGAGGCGGTACTTACCACTTACGGGATCCCAAAAGATTGCCCACGTTTTGGCACGTAGACACCACGCAGTTGCACGCACGGCGGGTTGTGCCTAGCTAAAGCTAAGGGCACCACCCGCCGTACGTGCAATTTGTCCATACGTTTTTTTTGGAGGCCAAGTCCACCACGCATTTCTGCAAACGTTCAGGCTGTACAGGGCAGGCGCGTCGCCCGTACTGGCACGTATGGGGGGCGAATTCGCAGCCCGATGGCACACAAAGTTTTGCCTGCACGTTAAGTTCTACGGCGTGTCTGTGTGCTCCCAAATCCGTCGGATTCCCACGTTTTGGCACGTAGACAGCACGTATTTGCACGTACGCCCTTAGCTTTAGGAAGGAGAGATGCTGCTACAGTGGCCAGAAGTGGCATTGCACCGAGTTAACTCGTTAAAAAAGTGTGGCAATTAAAATTATTGCCATAGCGACGGTTTTAATGTTTATAAGTTTTACAGATTGTTGTTGTTAATAGGTTTTCATAGTCGTATTCCATTCGTTTGGCGATCAATGCATACAGCATTGCTGTCAAAGAGGGTCCCTTGTGAGTGAAGGGTGAACTAATGTAATTGCTCCTCATCGATTTTACAAATCAGGGCCTCATTTTACATGAATGATATCAGTTGATCATCCTCTCTAGCTAAATAACAATATGCTAAAAAAAGAGTTTTTTTGCCAGTATCGATATATATATATATATATATAGATATAGATATATAGATAGATAAAAATATTTTTCTACTGAATTAATTGTGTTTGTCATGAATTTTGCAAATTTTTCAGTTACAAATTTCACATGTTGTAATGGTCCTTTAATTGAGCTGAGCATGTTTCCCAATTTATTATGCAAATTAGCTTCCACTCTGCATAATTCTTCATAATTAATATGTAATTATATTAAGCATCACGTAACCTATCCACATACCAAAAACCATAACAATCCGTCAACCACTTCTTTAGTTATTCCCTTTAGAAGTCTGACACCTGTCTAAACCACCTCGTTCGCTACGCTCACTCGGCGGTTTATTCGGTGGTTATCGCACCTGACCAGGGATTACCTCACCATATACACCGAGGATAAGGCGGGGCATTAAAGTTATTATCATATAGCCTACCCAAACTTGCAAATTCCTGTATGACGCATAGATCCCTTGGTACTATACGTGTGAATTCCTTTGTCGAATTTCTGAAAGTTCACATTTGGTACATACATATGTAAGGAGATTACAGATTGCATTTTGAAACCAAAATTTCCACAGAAAATATTCGAAACATTGCAGGCTTTTTAGAAAAACAAAACTCATTATCAATGTTAACAGAAGGAGCCATTCCCCCTTGCAGTCTGCTCCGGCATATGTTTTGCTCCTTTTTATTGGCCAATGCCTGCATATACCTTTCTTTCGTTCCTTTTGATTGGTCAAAATGAATTAACACCCGCACCGGTGTTAATTCAAAATGAATTAACACATGCACCGGTGTTAATTCAAAATGAATTAACACCACTGGTGTTAATTTGCACCTGCCTGGCCGGAATCGAAGTGTTACGGCGTCATAACCAACGTGGAACGGGGCCTTCTGATTGGTCCGCGGCGCCTGGCTATATGATAATACGGTTTAATTCTCATTATGTAGTAAATACAAGTACATACAAATGTATATGAAGGTAATACTAAAAGTCAAGCCTGGTTTAAACATCACAGTTCAAGCCTACTATATCTTACATCCCGATTGACTCCCTTTGGACGGCTATACTCATTGTCAAGCTTTGATACTATCTTATGGCACCGGTTAATGGACTGGCACAAGCTGTACTTAAACATCACAGCCTATCTTAAACGATCCTACTATATCATCTAACACCCCGGTGTCCGGCTGACTCCCTTTGGCCGGCTATACTCATTGTCCAGCTTTGATACTATCTTACGGCACCGGTTTATAAACTGACACAAACTTTGATTAAAGGTATACTACGGAATCATTTGGAATGACCACCAGAATTAGACCCTCCTGGCTGTAAGCAGCAACTTCCAGGCCTCCAGTAGGCACCCTAGGGGGTGGGGTAATCAGTCAATCACACTTCAGGCTGGCTACAAGGGAAACAATCAATATCGTCTTCTTTGAAAACACTCAATGTTTTCACTTCAAAATAGGATATACTCATGCACTTTGTAAACATGTTTGTATGATGCACTGATGTTGCAACTTCTCTCACTGAGCCTTGGTATTCAATGCTAAAGGGTAGATTTAGTTTACTATGTAAAGAAATGGCAGGAAAATCTACTTTTTGTATTGTCCAAATCTTCCGTTGTATAGCTTTTAAAAATATCACAGCCTCCTCACAACGAGCCTACTATATAATCTCATATCCCGGTGCCCGGCTGACTCCCTTTGGACAGCTATACTCCTTGGCAAGCTTTGATACTATCTTATGGCACCGGTAAATTTGCCTGGAGATTAAAACCCAACGATTGACACATGGAGGGTAGACTCAAAATACACCGCAATTTACACATTTGTACAAAAACTATGTACTATATAAAGAGATATTTTCCATACCTGAATATGAAAATTCCTGATGTTTGACATCACGGATAATTATCGTAATAACAACAGTACCGTTCAGCAGTCAACAACAGTTAACTGATTTGTTGATTCCCAAGCGAGTGTTCTTGGTCGTCCAGGTACGCGAAGATGCTGACCGTCGGCGCTCTGCTGCGTTTTTCTCTCGTCTTCGCGGTTTGACGTTGTTGTCCTGATGTCCACAGAAACTTCGACACGATTGTCCGCATGTCGAGAGCTGCGTCCAACGCTGGTCGGTCCCCTGCCGTCGTCTTGTCCATCTTGATTCACGGTGTCCACCCGATTCCTCCTCAACAATGCCACAACTGCCTCTCTGACGGTGTTGAATTTTGCCAGCACCGCTATTTTGATCGCGGGCACCGGAGACCGTGGACTAAGGGATTGACTAGAGAGTTCAGGAACGCTATCAGCAGCCCCCACTGGGCGATGCCGCGGATAGGACAGCTGCTGCGGTACGCCTCACAGATGCGATGCGCGGCGAGGAACACGAAGTACAACAGCCAGGACACAAACGCTGCGAACACGACTGTTGTCACTGCTCTCGCCTTTTGGATCTTATGTTGACGCGCTGAATTAGGGAGGTATCCTATCCAACTGGAAGCCTCTCTAAACGCCATCAAATATTTCATTAGAATTCAACAGAATGTGCCAGCTGAGAGTCTGCAGGCAGACGCTCTCTTATGTCAGCTTAATCTAGATTCATCAGGTACCAAATGTTGGGCATCTGGTGTTCGCAAAACTTTGGAGGAGTGTGGTTACCCTTTTGTTTGGCAAGCCCGTAAGTCAACAGATCCAAACATATCCCACCTAATTTCTGCAATCCACCAACGACTGAATGATATTTATTTCCAGAATTTTCTAACCAACATTCATAATGATAATAAAGGTTTACGTGCGAAAAACAAACTCCGAACGTACAGACTACTGAAATCCACATACAATGAAGAGCAGTATTTGAAAATTACAAACATTCGGCATAGAACTACCATTGCTAAACTAAGAGTCAGTTGCCACCGACTTCGAATTGAATCCGGAAGGCACAACCGCACTCCTCTAGAACAAAGAATCTGCCAATTTTGTACCTCAAACATGGTAGAAGATGAAGTGCACTTCACTGTTGATTGCGATATGTATGCGAATGATAGAAATGCTCTATTTAGTTATATAGAAAGTAGATTCCCTCATTTTAGACACATGAGTAGCACTGACAAGTTTATATTTCTCATGCGTTTTGACAAACCGACAATAGCGTAACCCATACAGTCCTACATTTTCACTATTACCAAGAAGCGAGAAGAAGCCGAACTTTTGTGTTAGACTAGATTTGTGACACTTTTATGTATGTATGTATCCTGACTTGTTGTGACCTGTACTTAGCTCGGTTAGGCAAAATTGTACAATAAAGGTCTTCATTCATTCATTCATTGTTAGGCGGTGGCCGTGGCGACGGTGGGACATTCGGCCGTTTGGACGGTCCAGGTTGTGGCTCGTTGTCGACCGCGTTGCTGCTTGCGTCCCGACGGAGTCCACCCGCCGGTGGCCCGCCGAGTTCCGACAGATTATCCGGCCGTTTGGACGGTCCAGGTTGTGGCTCGTTGTCGACCGCGATGACCCTCACGTCCCGTCGGCTTGCAGCCAATCCTTGCCCGCCGGGGTTTCTGTTCATCAGTCGCTTGATTGCGCGGTAGATGTGGATGTTCGCCCACAGCGTAACGCACACGAGCAAGAGTAATATAGTGACGATAAAAATCATATTACCCAGCGTCAGATAGCTGGCACACCTACCACTGAAGGCATAGTCTTTCTCTAAACAGTTCCAGCCCATGAGCGACGAGAAAGTCACAAGAAGTATCACAACCCAAGACGTCAGGATGACTACACACGCCTGGCGTCCGCTCACCTTGTTATGGTACACGACAGGGTGTATGATGGAGACGTAGCGGTCTATGGACAGTAGAGTCAGTGCGCTTGTGGACAGGACCATCGCGAGGGCTATGAACGTTCTAAGACTTAGTCTCTCCCAAAGACTTGGAGCGTCCGGCCTGAACGCTACATACAGACAGACGACGCCTCCCACAAGATCGGCAACAGCAAGGTTAGCTATGTAGTAGTACATGGCTTTTCGTAGTTGTTTCGTTCCTAGTATTCCCCACAGTACGATGCAGTTGGACAGAACAACGAGCGACCCCAAGAGGCCCATGCACACCGCGTTAACGTCAGCACCGCTGAACGGATTGCCGTACACGGAGCAGCGCTCGTTGGCCTCGTCGTAGGTTAGATTTCTTTCAAGACACTCGTAGTAACAGTCTAAAGCGTCGAGGATCTTCTCCTCTGCGATGGATGAATGGATGGTGGCATTTGTTGCGTTGGACACCATCCGCTGGCCAAGTCCGCCTACGGTTTTGGGCTATCTTTCACGTATATGGTAGCGTCGGATGGCGAGTAGCTAGGCCAGCGGATACGGGATCGAAGGATCACTGGTTTGATTCCTGGCAATCCTGAGTAGACGTTGTGTCCTCAAAAAAGACAATTTACCCGACTTTTCTTACTCTACCCAAGTGTAAGAATGCGTACCTGGCTTCGGTTTGCGATGTAAAAGGCGGTGGAAGAATGAGCTCAGTCCTCCGATACCGTGTCCCAGACGCAGCGAATAACAACTGCCACTGCGAGCCTTTTCCACGCACTCTTCCACGTACGTTTTCAATCAATCGATGCGAGTCTCGCGCTTACAATCACATCAAATGTGCGGTCTGGGTGCAACCGTTGGCGAAATTAACAATTCAGTCCATGACGTCAGTGAGGCAATTAGTGGTTTGACCAATGAGAGAGCTAGAGCGGCAGCATGTCTCTCATAAATTTGTATCTTTATGTTTTAATTTTGTATCCGTACGTTTCGACGGTGGTTACGGGATTGATTTGTTTTAGATGCGTCAGGTTCCATGGCAACTGAGGCCCAACAGAAAAGATAATGAGAACGTATCGCCTAAAGGAGATTCAGTTAATTGCGAACCTTTGTAAAGGCAACAAAGAAGTCATTACAGAAGGTTCACATCTAGTATTTTCTTGTGAAGACGTTCTAATGTGTCTAAATGTGTCCTGTCACTGCACTTGCAAGATACAATACAAAATAGAAGGCCCGATGAAAACGACTAAAAAAGCGTTAAAAACAGAATTGATTATTTAGTCCATTTATTTAGTACGTATTTTATTTGTATCAAAGTAAAACCCGTGGGCAAAAGGTAAAAAGTGATTTGAGTACCCAAAATTACTTTGTAACTTTTCTACATACGAATGAAGGCTCACCTGGGGGATAACCGCTAACCGCTAAGCGAACCCTTCGGTAACCGCAAAAAAAGCGACCCATTACGATCGGATCCGGACTTCCAAAATTTCAAACAAAATGCGCGTTACTTTCAACACTTGAATATCAAAGTAAAACCCGTGGGCAAAAGGTAAAAAGTGATTTGAGTACCCAAAATTACTTTGTAACTTTTCTACATACGAATGAAGGCTCACCTGGGGGATAACCGCTAACCGCTAAGCGAACCCTTCGGTACCGCAAAAAAGCGACCCCTTACGATCGGACTTCCGAAATTTCAAACAAAATGTGCGTTACTTTCAACACTTGAATATCATAGTAAAACCCGTGGGAAAAAGGTAAAAAGTGATTTGAGTACCCAAAATTACTTTGTAACTTTTCTACATACGAATGAAGGCTCACCTGGGGGATAACCGCTAACCGCTAAGCGAACCCTTCGGTAACCGCAAAAAAGCGACCCCTTACGATCGGACTTCCGAAATTTCAAACAAAATGTGCGTTACTTTCAACACTTGAATATCATAGTAAAACCCGTGGGAAAAAGGTAAAAGGTGATTTGAGTACCCAAAATTACTTTGTAACTTTTCTACATACGAATGAAGGCTCACCTGGGGGATAACCGCTAACCGCTAAGCGAACCCTTCGGTAACCGCAAAAAAGCGACCCCTTACGATCGGACGTCCGAAATTTCAAACATAATGTGCGTTACTTTCAACACTTGAGTATCATAGTAAAACCCGTAAGCAAAAGGTAAAAAAGTGATTTGAGTACCCAAAATTACTTTGTAACTTTTCTACATACGAATGAAGGCTCACCTGGGGGATAACCGCTAACCGCTAAGCGAACCCTTCGGTAACCGCAAAAAAGCGACCCCTTACGATTGGACTTCCGAAATTTAAAACATAATGTGCGTTACTTTCAACACTTGAGTATCATTGTAAAACCCGTGGGCAAAAGGTAAAAAAGTGATATGAGTACCCAAAATTACTTTGTAACTTTTCTACATACGAATGAAGGCTCACCTGGGGGATAACCGCTAACCGCTAAGCGAACCCTTCGGTAACCGCAAAAAAGCGACCCCTTACGATCGGACTTCCGAAATTTCAAACATAATGTGCGTTACTTTCAACACTTGAATATCAAAGTAAAACCCGTAGGCAAAAGGTAAAAAGTGATTTGAGTACCCAAAATTACTTTGTAACTTTTCTACATACGAATGAAGGCTCATCTGGGGGATAACCGCTAACCGCCAAGAGAACCCTTCGGTAACCGTAAAAAAGCGACCCCTTACGATCGGACTTCCGAAATTTCAAACAAAATGTGCGTTACTTTCAACACTTGAGTATTATAGTTAAACCCGTGGGCAAAAGGTGAAAAGTGATTTGAGTACCCAAAATTACTTTGTAACTTTTCTACATACGAATGAAGGCTCACCTGGGGGATAACCGCTAACCGCTAAGCGAACCCTTCGGTAACCGCAAAAAAGCGACCCCTTACGATCGGACTTTTGAAATTTCAAACATAATGTGCGTTACTTTCAACACTTGAGTATCATAGTAAAACCCGTGGGCAAAAGGTAAAAAGTGATTTGAGTACCCAAAATTACTTTGTAACTTTTCTACATACGAATGAAGGCTCACCTGGGGGATAACCGCTAACCGCTAAGCGAACCCTTCCGTAACCGCAAAAAAGCGACCCCTTGCGATCGGACTTCCGAAATTTCAAACATAATGTGCGTTACTTTCAACACTTGAATATCAAAGTAAAACCCGTGGGCAAAAGGTAAAAAGTGATTTGAGTACCCAAAATTACTTTGTAACTTTTCTACATACGAATGAAGGCTCACCTGGGGGATAACCGCTAACCGCTAAGCGAACCCTTCGGTAACCGCAAAAAAGCGACCCCTTACGATCGGACTTCCGAAATTTCAAACAAAATTTGCGTTACTTTCAACACTTGAATATCATAGTAAAACCCGTGGGCAAAAGGTAAAAAAGTGATTTGAGTACCCAAAATTACTTTGTAACTTTTCTACATACGAATGAAGGCTCACCTGGGGGATAAGCGCTAACCGCTAACCGCTAAGCGAACCCTTCCGTAACCGCAAAAAAGCGACCCCTTACGATCGGACTTCCGAAATTTCAAACATAATGTGCGTTACTTTCAACACTTGAATATCAAAGTAAAACCCGTAGGCAAAAGGTATACAAAAAGTGATTTGAGTACCCAAAATTACTTTGTAACTTTTCTACATACGAATGAAGGCTCACCTGGGGGATAACCGCTAACCGCTAAACGAACCCTTCGGTAACCGAAAAAAAGCGACCCCTTACGATCGGACTTCCAAAATTTCAAACAAAATGTGCGTTACTTTCAACACTTGAATATCATAGTAAAACCCGTGGGCAAAAGGTAAAAAGTGATTTGAGTACCCAAAATTACTTTGTAACTTTTCTACATACGAATGAAGGCTCACCTGGGGGATAACCGCTAACCGCTAAGCGAACCCTTCGGTAACCGCAAAAAAGCGACCCCTTACGATCGGACTTCCGAAATTTCAAACAAAATGTGCATTACTTTCAACACTTGAATATCATAGTAAAACCCGTGGGCAAAAGGTAAAAAGTGATTTGAGTACCCAAAATTACTTTGTAACTTTTCTACATACGAATGAAGGCTCACCTGGGGGATAACCGCTAACCGCTAAGCGAACCCTTCGGTAACCGCAAAAAAGCGACCCCTTACGATCGGACTTCCGAAACCTCAAACAAAATGTGCGTTACTTTCAACACTTGAATATCATAGTAAAACCCGTGTAAAAAGGTCAAAGTGATTTAAGTACCCAAAATTACTTTGAAACTTTTCTACATACGTACATTAAGTCAATCAGGTCTTACCAGAACCGAG
>NC_049997.1:5033699-5037556 GCF_000003815.2 Branchiostoma floridae | reverse complement strand
AAAAGAAAAAAAAAGAAAAGCCCTTTCTCCTGTCTTCTCTGCGACTGAAGCCTGGTACCATTAAACCGGGTGGCAAAAGGTAAAAAGTGATTTGAGTATGCAAAATTACTTTGTAACTTTTCTACATACGAATGAAGGCTCACCTGGGGGATAACCGCTAACCGCTAAGCGAACCCTTCGGTAACCGAAAAAAAGCGACCCCTTACGATCGGACTTCCAAAATTTCAAACAAAATGTGCGTTACTTTCAACACTTGAATATCATAGTAAAAGCCGTGGGCAAAAGGTAAAAAGTGATTTGAGTACCCCAAATTACTTTGTAACTTTTTTACATACGAATGAAGGCTCACCTGGGGGATAACCGCTAACCGCTAAGCGAACCCTTCGGTAACCGCAAAAAAGCGACCCCTTACGATCGGACTTCCAAAATTTCAAACAAAATGTGCGTTACTTTCAACACTTGAATATCATAGTAAAAGCCGTGGGCAAAAGGTAAAAAGTGATTTGAGTACCCCAAATTACTTTGTAACTTTTCTACATACGAATGAAGGCTCACCTGGGGGATAACCGCTAACCGCTAAGCGAACCCTTCGGTAACCGAAAAAAAGCGACCCCTTACGATCGGACTTCCAAAATTTCAAACAAAATGTGCGTTACTTTCAACACTTGAATATCATAGTAAAAGCCGTGGGCAAAAGGTAAAAAGTGATTTGAGTACCCAAAATTACTTTGTAACTTTTCTACATACGAATGAAGGCTCACCTGGGGGATAACCGCTAACCGCTAACCGCTAAGCGAACCCTTCGGTTAACGCAAAAAAGCGACCCCTTACGATCAGACGTCCGAAATTTCAAACAAAATATGCGTTACTTTCAACACTTGAATATCATAGTAAAACCCGTGGGCAAAAGGTAAAAAGTGATTTGAGTACCCAAAATTACTTTGTAACTTTTCTACATACGAATGAAGGCTCACCTGGGGGATAACCGCTAATCGCTAAGCGAACCCTTCGGTAACCACAAAAAGCGACCCCTTACGATCGGACTTCCGAAATTTCAAAAATAATGTGCGTTACTTTCAACACTTGAATATCAAAGTAAAACCCGTGGGCAAAAGGTGAAAAGTGGTTTGAGTACCCAAAATTACTTTGTAACTTTTCTACATACGAATGAAGGCTCACCTGGGGGATAACCGCTAACCGCTAAGCGAACCCTTCGGTAACCGCAAAAAAGCGACCCCTTACGATCGGACTTCCGAAATTTCAAACAAAATTTGCGTTACTTTCAACACTTGAATATCATAGTAAAACCCGTGGGCAAAAGATGAAAAGTGATGTGAGTATCCAAAATTACTTTGTAACTTTTCTACATACGAATGAAGGCTAACCTGGGGGATAACCGCTAACCGCTAACCGCTAAGCGAACCCTTCGGTAACCGCAAAAAAGCGACCCCTTACGATCGGACTTCCGAAATTTCAAACAAAATGTGCGTTACTTTCAACACTTGAATATCATAGTAAATCCCGCGGGCAAAAGATAAAAAGTGATTTGAGTACCCAAAATTACTTTGTAACTTTTCTACATACGAATGAAGGCTCACCTGGGGGATAATCGCTAACCGCTAACCTCTAAGCAAACCCTTCGGTAACCGCAAAAAAGCGACCCCTTACGATCGGATTTCCGAAATTTCAAACAAAATGTGCGTTACTTTAAACACTTGAATATTATAGTAAAACCCGTGGGCAAAAGGTAAAAAGTGATTTGAGTACCCAAAATTACTTTGTAACTTTTCTACATACGAATGAAGGCTTTCAAGTGTTGAAAGATGAAGACCACAGCCAAATGCCAGTATAAGCGACGGAATGCCCGTGGATTTCATCCATATATATTGATGAAACCACAGCCAAATGTCAGTATTAGCGGCGGAATGCCCGTGGAGTTCATCACTACATACTGATGAAGTCCACAGGTAAATGTCAGTATTAGTGGCGGAATGCCCGTGGATTTCATCACTACATATTGATGACGTCCACAGGCAAATGTCAGTATTAGCGACGGAATGCCCGTGGATTTCATCACTACATACTGATGAAGTCCACAGGCCAATGTCAGTATAAGCGACGGAATGCCCGTGGATTTCATCACTACATATTGATGAAGTCCACAGCCAAATGTCAGTATTAGCGACGGAATGCCCGTGGATTTCATCACTACATACTGATGAAGTCCACAGCCAAATGTCAGTATAAGCGACGGAATGCCCGTGGATTTCATCACTACATACTGATGAAGTCCACAGCCAAATGTCAGTATTAGCGACGGAATGCCCGTGGATTTCATCACTACATACTGATGAAGTCCACAGCCAAATGTCAGTATTAGCGGCGGAATGCCCGTGGATGTCATCACTACATATCGATGAAATCCACACCCGTGGAGTTCATCATCCTTCTACCGATGAGATCCACAGCCGTGGATTTCATCAACATAGTGATGAACTCCACAGCTGTGGAGTTCATCAATCCACGGTCCTTGGATATACCTGGGATTCTGAACCATTCGAACAACAGGATATCCACATGGCTCATCAAGTGTGACTAGATATGCTTGTATCATCTACAGGGTCGCAAATTACAAAAGGCGCTTGTTATGGAAACATGCACAGGCACAGAGACAGGTAGACACTCTCACATGCACAAACTCAATCAATCAATCAATCAATCAATCAATTGATCAGTCAATCAATCAATCACTCAATCACTTAGTTACATATACACACATTGACTTGCTCTTGGAAATCACTAACGCCAATCACTCATTCAAAATCACTCACGCCAAACAAACAAACAAACAAACACACACACACACACACACACACATACAGACACACAAACAAACACAAACACACAGACACACACAGGCATACAAACAAACACACACACACACACACAGAGACACACACAGACATACAAAAACACACAGGCACACACACACACAGACACGCACACACCAACACACACAGACACACACACACACACATAAACATAATCACACACACAAACACACACACTCACACACAAACACACACACAGACAAACACACACGTACACACACAAACATATACACACAAACACACGCATACGCACGCACACACACACACACACACATATGCACACACGCGCGCGCGCGCGCGCACACACACACACAGACACACACACACACAAACACACACACACACAAACACACACACACACAAACACACACACACAAACACACACACACACACACATACAGACACACGCACACACACACAAACACACACACACACAAACACACACACACACACACAAACACACACACACAAACACACACACACACACAAACACAAACACACACACACAAACACACAAACACACAAACGCACAAACACACTGAAGAGAAGAGGAAGACTGGGAGAGGGGGTAGACAGAGATTATTATGTCTTGTGCCTTTGTCTACAAAGCAACACCCTTTCATTCTTACAAAACTGTTCTATACAAGCATGTACTGTCCGCCAAAAAAGGTCACCTTTGTTCATAAGGTAAAATCACACAAAACAATTTTTATTCAGTTTCATACAGTCGCAAGACGTTGTCTTATCAACAAGGCAAAAGCGCATGCCCTGCTATGCCTTCCTTGACTAGCTCCCTACCGTCATGGTTGACCAAAAGTTCCAGTTGGACGTTAACCTCTCCATCTGTTTATTGTGCATTACAGTGTTCTTCAAGCTAAGGACACCACCCTCTGTATGTGCAAATACGTGCTGTCTACGTGCCAAAACGTGGGCAATCTTTTGGGATCCCGAAGTGGTAAGTACGGC
>NC_049997.1:5005866-5027175 GCF_000003815.2 Branchiostoma floridae | reverse complement strand
AAGAAAGTAATAAGCAGTTCCATAATGTATTCTACCAACACAGATGAACTTTCGTGCTAACTTGGGTTCGATTTGTTTTTTTGAAAGTATATTTTTCCTGCAATTTTTGGCTTCTCAGAAAATGTGTTTTTTGTTCGTAAATATGGGAAAATCGGAGAGAGTCGCGTTGCCGTCTTTATTGTGGTTAAATAAGCACTTTGGGACAAATTATTTTTCGTCTGTATACCTGTAAAGCTAATAAGGGCACAACCCGCCGTACGTGCTGTCTACATGCCAAAATGTGGGCTTTTGGGATCTGTGAGTGGTAAGTACCGCCTCCGTACGAACTCCTACGGATCTTGGAGCACACATATACGCCGTAGAACATAACGTGCAGGCAAAACTTTGTGTGCCATCAGGCTGCGGATTCGCCCCCGTACGTGCTAGTACGGGCGACGCGCCTGCCCTGTACAGACTCAACGTTTTCAGAAGTACGTGGCGGACACCCCCCCCCCTAAAAAACGTATGGCGGGTTGTGCCCTTAGCTTAAGCCTGGCAATTACCCCCTGAAAACGGCATGAATGACTCAGGCTTGTTGATGAAGTTTCCTTCCGCGTCCAGAAACCTTTCGCGATCAAACCGTTCCGGGTCAGGCCAGTAGGGGGGTCCATGTGGAGTGAGTATAGGTTCAACAGCACCTTTGCCAAAGAAAGATGAAATGAAGTCACAAAGACAAGATAGGGACAAGATAAAGTCCTTTTGATTGACGGAGTGATAAAGTTCTTCATTGATAACCAAATATCAAGTACAAGAGTGTGTACCGAAAGTGCTTAACGGAACAAAATGGAGCGAAATGGCGCGAAAAAAAGAGTGAAAATTGGAAAAGAAAGTTCTTTATGATACCCGGTACAAGAGTGTGTACCGAACGTGCTAAATGAAACGAAATTGAGCGAAATGGAACGAAAAAAAGAGAAAATTGAAAAAAGGGGATATTGTATGATACATTGTACGAGTGGCACCGAAAGTGCTAAATGGAACGAAATTGAGCGAAATGGAACGAAAAAAGAGTGAAAATTGAAAAAAGGGGATATTTTATGATACTGTACCCTGTACAAGAGTGTGTACCGAAAGTGCTAAATGGAACAAAATTGGGCGAAATGTAACCAAAATTAGAGTGATAAATGAAAAAAGGGGATATTTTATGATACTCTGTACAAGAATGTGTACCGAAAGTGCTAAATCGTACGAAATTGAGCGAAATGGAATGAAAAAAGAATGAAAATTGAAAAAAAGGGAGATTTTATGATATACTGTACAAAACTGTGTACCGAAAGTGCTAAATGGAACGAAATTGAGTGAAACGGAACGAAGAAAGAGTGAAAGTTTGAAAGAGGGGATATTTTATGATACCCTAGTTCCCTCAGGAATGGTATATTCCCGAACGTTGACCTCCTGTGTGGTGGCGTGAAGTGGAATAGGACCAGGAGTGCGGATCCTCATGGTCTCCATCAGACAGGCGTTCACGTAGGGCAGGCGGGAACGGTGGGGCAGGGCGGGCAGACTATCACCAACAACGGCATCAAGCTCCTCTTGTGCCTTCAAACGCCAGATAAGCAGTTTATTTTTCACAAATATTTTGCCTTGGCACAGACGAGGACACTTTGGTCTACACTTGAGTTAGTAACTTCTTTTAACAGTGCCACATACAAAGTACATACATAGGGTAAAGATACCAGTCTTTTACCCGACAGAACGCTATCTAACTGTCTATGCTCAAGAAGTGCCAAGGCATCCTAAATTGACGCCGTTGATTTCGACAGGCACACCAGATTCCTTTGGACTGTACCACACTGCTTTCAGGGAGGGGTATCTACCTGTGATGCTCCTGCACCTGAATATGCTCTCAAATTCTCTGTGGGGTCTTACTTCGACCAGTAAGACGCCGTTGATTTCGACAGGCACACCATATTCTTTTGGACCGTACCACACTGCTTTCAGGGAGGGGTATCTACATGTAATGCTGCAGCACCTGAATATGCTATCAAATTCTCTGCGGGGTCTTACTTCGACCAGTCAATAATATTTGATGCAAGTACCTTCTTTTGAATGTCGGGGTTCAAAGTTAAGTAGAGTAGACTCCACCGTAGGGTGTTGGCGCTTGTTTCTGTTCCAGCCATAAACAGATCCTGTGCCATGTACAGGACGTTTTCTTTGGTTAAACCATCGACTTTTCCCCGCTGTTCAAGCTCCAACAGGCAGAAGTCAAGGAAATCTCTCGGGTTTTCGCGATCTAGGTTTCCCCGATGCCGATCTATTTCTTCTTTCACAAACTTGTGGATCTTCGGGAGATGTTCAGATACATTGAGGCAGGCTCGGTTCACTGCGCATAAAAAAGAGTAATGGTTAGGCCTAGGAAAACAAAATTTGTGGTTCCTGTTCTAGTCCTAAAACAAAAATTAGGTTCTGCAGGTAGGCCCAAACTCTAGTGACACAACACAGTTTAACAAAGTAAAACTGTAATGCATGAGGGCATTTATATTTTCAATTTTCAAACTTTAATTTTGTGCATAATGGTTACATATCTGTGGATACATACAGTTTTTTTTATTCCGCAGCCCGATGGCACACAAAGTTTTCCCTGCACGTAAAGTTCTACGGCGTGTCTGCGTGCTCCAAAATCTGTCGGATTCCCTACAAGTTCGTACGGAGGTGGTAATTACCACTTACGGATCCCAAAAGATTGGCCCACGTTTTGGCACGTAGACACCTACGGCGGGTTGTGGCCTTAGCTTTAGTAAGTATGACAGAGAAAGTATTTTTTAAGGAACACCGCTGTGCTGACCTCCAGGAACAAACCGTAAGAAAGGGAAGATACTGATGAGCTGCCCGGCTCCAATTTCAGCCAATACTGTAGCAGACGCTTGGGAAACCTCTCGGAACTTTTCATCTTCGTAGTCATAGCGCTTCCCGAAAGTCATGGAACAGATGACGTTTGCAACCGCCACAGTGACGTAATGGAAGATGTCAAAAGGCTTCCCTTCGTAATCTGCAATCTAACCAGAGCTCATTCATCAATTAAGGGTTAATGACGTCGACCCGCCCCGAGGTGTATATGGTGTCATAACGCCTGGTCCTTTGCTATAATCAACGAATGAAACCACCGATTTGAGCAAAGCGAACGAGGTGGTTTTTTGAGGTGGTCATAGCAAAGGACCAGGCGTTATGACACCATATGCACCTTATGACACCATATGCACTAGATCAGGCGGGCCATTAACGTTATCATCATATAGCCGTATGACGCATAGATCCCATAGTACTATGCGTGTGAATTCCTTTGTCGACCTCCAGACAGACGGGTTTGCTCCATCTCACACGGCACCATCGCACGTGTGGGGGTTCTTTAACGTGCGTTATATGAATCTCCCCAGACACGAGACCTCCATTCTATATTTAACGTCCTATCCGAGGGACGGCCCTATCCGAAGCTAGATACTCATTTTCACCTGAGTATAGTGAGGAAAGTCGTGTAAAGTGCCTTTCCCAAGGGCACAAGATCGTCGACACGCAGTCGGATTTGAACCCGCGACCTCTCGGTCACGAGGCACAAATGCCGCCGCTGCGCCACGCGACTTCACCTGCGCCAAGCGACTTCACGTAGCATTGTTCTTTTCTTTTGTGAATACGTTAGTCATAATTTATTTTGTTGCTGCTGATCCCATTTCAGTTATGTACATAATCAGTTTATTTATGTTATATTATTCCTTATCATTATTTTGTTTGTATATTTGTTATGTTCAGTTTATATCAGTCAATTATATTTGGTAAATCATTATTTCTATTCAATTTCTGCATAAAAAAATCAGATAATGTTTCTGTTGTTTAATGTTGACATATGATACCTCACATTCAATTTTAAGTTACTTTAGTTGTTTTGTTTAATTTTCTGTTTAGGTATAGATTTTGTTACACTAATGGGAATCTAAACAAACAAACAAAAAACAAACAAACAAACAAACAAACAGAAGGAGTTGGTAAGTGCGGGGAAAGGGACATACAGAGACTAGAAACTTGTTTGTTGACCTTCCCCCATACTGAGATTATACGCCTGATTATAACAATAACTTTTGATCATACCGGCCATACATAACCCCATAATCAAATAAGATCAAACAAACAAGAACAAAATCCTCATAGAATACAAGAAAATTACGAACATTAATGGACTAGCCAGCTAATTAAATAATACAATGATATCAAATTTAACAAATATGTTACTATCAAACTTATAGTTTGTCCAGCAAGGTCTTGAGCTAAATATCTGAATCTTGCATATTAATATCTTGACTTACTCTATCTTGTACACAGCTGGCCTCATTTCGGATGTTCTCCTCAATACTGCCAGGTCCGACCTTCATGCCAAGGTTCTTTAAGGTTCTGACGACAAACCTCCTTCTCTGCTTGAACAATGAACCCCAACGTCCAGTAACAATGTCTACAGGAACAAAAAAGAAGCAAATGATACGTTACAAGATATGTTTCGGTATTTATTTCAGTCCATCATACAGTAGATATGGCGTGGAGTGAAATATTGTATTCGTAATGTTTCTGCTTCTTCTCTCTTTCTTATTCTCCTGTCACAATCTTTAAGGGGAAAAATCTCCGTCGTTCATGGGGAAAATGACATCAACTTTATTTTGGCACAAGGGTATAGTTGGCCAATACGTCCAGACGTTTTTTTCCTGTTTTTGATAGATGCCTTTAAAATGATTTTATTGAAGTCTTTCAGCCATTTTCAGGCCAAAACCGTATATTAAGACCTCTGATGCTTTGGTATAACCGTTAAATGATCTGCAATTTGGTAAAGATATGCATTGGATATTTGGTAGAAGATTCCAAGTAAATGTTTTAGCATAAATTACGTCAAAATAATTTATTCTGGGATTCTCTTAGGGGATCTTTCCAGCCTCGAGTGGCGTTCGAGCGGACGTTCACCCGCAAGAGGCCGAATGTGGGCGGTGTGTCAGGTTTGTGTTATCGCTAATCTAAGTATTTACTCATAAGCAAATACCGGCCTTTGTTGTTATGTATGAACACTATGTGTGTGTGTCCCAAATGCTGTGGGGCAACTTACTTGGATGGTCTCGTTCAACGAAATGATGTCTAAACTCACGCTTTAGAACAATGTCACCGCCAAATATATGTCTTCGTAATCGGAAAAATACAGTGATTGATTATCGTCCCACTAAGACCCATATCGGATACACATACGTCGGGTAGCAACGTTGTACGTGACTCTTTTGGTTACTTATCTTTTGTACCCAATGCCCTGGTCACCACGCAACAAGCCCCGAAGGCCGAGTTTACAGGTTGCGAAGCTGGTGTGTTACGCCGAATGGCGGTTATACCGGCTATATAGATACAGATACAGATACAGATACAGATACAGATACAGAACACTGGACGCCACAAAACAGAGAGCTTTAGCCACGTGTTATAGAAAAAGAGTGGTATGTTTCACTACGATTCTTAATGTATGTAGGTTGGCATTTTATAGATATAAAACCTCAGTTTACAATCTGGCAAGATACAGAAGAAGAAAAAGAATAGAAATAATACCTTTTCCAAAACCAACTGTCGAATCAAACATGTAGTTTGGTGGCCTGGACGCGAACAGCTCGGACCTGTCCACGAGCGCGTCCTTGACGGCAGTGTAGCCGTTCAGAACCACCACATCTTCCATTCCCATCCTGACGGTGAAGACGTCCCCGTACTGCCGCCTCCACGCCGTCAGCTTGAGGTAAGGTTTCCGGCCCAAGGCGAGGAGGTGCCCGAGAACAGGCACGCGTCCTGCCGGGTAAGGAGGCAGGTTTCTCGGGCGCTTTAAAAGTATGAACGCTATGAGAAAAGTTAGGGCGATAGAGAAGACAAGGAAAGACTGAAAAGTCGCCCCAGAGATCTGCAAAATCTCCTGAACGGACTCAGTTATTGACCCAAAGACTGCAGTAGCCATTTTGAGTCAGGAATGAAGTTGCCAAAACAGTGAATGACGCACCATGTACCACTGAACTATGACCTGCATTCATTGTTTCACTTGGTGTACGCATGACAGAACAGGGTAGCATTTGAGGATAAGCTTGTAAGTGAGTTTTATTCTGGAGATAATGACACATCTTTACTTTTCCCATACTACGTGTATTACTGGGAAATACTGTAACTTTGTTGTTACACCTGTAGTCCTATAGGTATATGTTTCAGACAATGTTTCTCTTTTAGGAGATCGGCAGTTGCCACCTAGCACCATTAAACGTCACCTGCGTTAACATTTCTGTTTAAAACAGCAATACACCCGTTCATAAATGCAGCTGCGCGTGTGCAGGTCAAAGGTGAAAGGTGACCTGCCACGGACGAGGCATTTGTTTTTTGGACATGTCTAAATCGTAGCGTTGGAGTGACGTAACTGGTAGAGCATTTATCAAACCTGATTTGCAATGATCTGTCGTCTAGTTTGTGCGCAATCAGGACACGTTGCAACTCGTAATTTTTTAGGGTTTCTATGGTAATTGCAGCGGAACGTCCGGTTTTGATGTCTCGTTTTTCTAGAACATTCTGTATTAAACAATTGCCACGCAGACAAAATCGGTAATAAGCTCTAAATTGTACTCCAGGTTTTTGAATATCAATGGTTTCCAGTTGCCAAGTGTTCTCGAATATCAAGGAAGTAGTGACTTGTGACGGGCCGTTCTCTGTACAGTCAAACCTGTATTAGCGGCCACTTTTGCATAGCGACTACTTGGCCATTTTTTGTCGGTACCATTAACATAAACATTAGGAAGTAGTTTATAGCGGCCACCAAGGCCACACGATTCCCGGTCCCGTAGATACAGAAATACTACAGGCGGCCGTATGTCACCCTCTGCCTAGTTTAAAATCGTAGTTTGTGAGGATTTGAGTTTCCGACATGGTCATTTTTGCGGTAACGGCAGGTACGCGTTCATTGAACGATAGTCTGGAAAAACGTTGAGTCCAGTCTTTGTCGGTTTGTCGGTGAATTTACCAACATTGCGCATATCATGCATTTCCGGTAAATTTTACTTTGGCAGGGTCAGTTAAATTTTTAGACGATGTAACTTGGTTAGAAAGATTCTTTGGTACTGAAATCATGTGTAGCTTATTGCTCGTGGTCAATTTATTATATGCAATTTCTCTATAGTGGCCACCTGTCTATAGTTGTCATTCCTTCAGTCCCTTGAGTGGCCGCTATAGAAAGGTTTGACTGTATAATTATCTAATGTGGCCCCTAGCCCTAGTCGGGGTTCATAATGTAAATGTGAATCAAAGATGAGTCTTACCATTAATGTAGATTTACATTTTTAATAAACCAAACTACACATTCAGCATATACAAGGTGAGACCCATTCTCTCAACTAGTTCCTTTTACTTCTATACAAAATGTACGTTCGAAATACAAGTGTATGATTAATTGTATAACAACATGCCTTTTAATGGGTGACAGTTTTTTTTATGTTTCTTCCAAAAAGAATTGAAAGCAATCCTCACTTGGTAGCACGGTGGTACATAAGACCAGTACTAGAGACACATTGTCACCCTGCAAAATAGCTCATATAGCAAATGGTATGAAGAATTGAGTGGATTTTTTCAAATGTTGTTGAAGTAGATAAATTCGGACAACATCACATCTCTACTCAGAGCTTTTGAAGAACATAATTGCTTCAATTAAATTTTTGTGTTGTGAATTACAGTTAAACTAGTTCAAGAAGATAATTGCTTAGTGTACCTCCGCTGTAATACGTCTTTCAAGATTCCATGAAAAAGCAGTATACAATAAATTCTCTGCTAGTGTCTGACCTGAAACATATCATAGTGCTGTACATAAAATATATTTTATGAAGTTGTGAAAACAAGTACATCAATGTTGATAATAAAAGTACAATGCAACAAAAGGGTCAATACATGACATTTCATAATAAAGAAAATCTCGTGAAACAACTGACTCCTATTTGGCCATATAAGCAATTTACGTATAATACTTTCCAAGCCACAAATTCTCTTCATGACACTACATGTCGTACACAACTGAATGTATTCAATGAAATACAAATCAAATGTATGACTACTGATGAGCAATAATACATGCTTGGTATACACACACAATGCAACAGTGTTGCGGGAGGATCTAAGGTCTAAGGTAAGGTACACGCACAGTATGCCTGTCCATTTCAGATCACATATGTACATATTCGTACCCTCTGGTAGAAATACTAAGTAACAAGTTTACTTAATTCAAAATCTTCAGAAATACATCATTCTTCGGGTAATAATTGCTACGGTATGGATAAAATCACATCAAGAATAATGGAAATACCCTGTTAGTTTTCAAACTATATATTATGAGACATAACAATTATAGAAAAACCAAATGATAAGCATAAGTAGTACGTTGTTTAGGAGAATATGTTCAGGGATACGTCCATATATTTTGCTAGAAAATCAGTTACGACAAGAACCTTTGACGGACAGTGTCAATCAGGTTTCACCTTTAAGTTTAAGCTTAAGATATTGTTTTACTTGACATTGTTGTTGCTTTTATTTCTTTATCAGTGTAAGCTCCCATCAGTGACAAACACTGCTTTTCATGGAGGCCCTAGATACGTATACAATTAAAAAAATACATAAAATACAATACAATATTTACATAATAGAGTCGATTCCGAGTCACCGAGAGGGTTTTGAAATAATATTTGTAGTATGTTTGAACTATTCTAAGTAAAAGAATATTCAGCCACTGAAGTTCTAAACCGTTCAAACAATTGAAAATGAAAGTTTGAACATGTTTGAACCTATCTTTATATGTTGGAAACAATCGGAAATTAATAGTACAAATATCTCTTTATCTAGAACAATTTTGAAACATCTATGTGTTTTGTTACTGTTGGAACATGTGATCAAATGTTCAAACAATTTGCATAATTTTTTTTCCTCCATAAAAACTTTTATTACCACCATAAACCAACCTGCTAAGCTGGGCCTTTTGTTTAGGTCTTGTATTTTTAGATTCTCTTTAGTAGACACTGGTGACTCTTTTGTGAGAAGGTGTCAGACATACACAATTTTCTGCGCTTGGCAGGGATGTGTGAATTGCCCTCTCCCCAGCCCACTGACCCAGTTTTACCATTTTGTTTCCATGTTCGAACATGTGATCACATGTGATCACAAATGATGAATCTATGTTGGAACAGTTTAGAAACTAACAGAAATAATGTATTTGATGTAAAAAATGTTTCTGACATGTCTGAACACTGTAGAAAATATTTAGAACATCACAATGATGTTATAAATAGTTCTTAACAGTTACTTATTACAATTAGAATGTTATAAAGATTTCCAAAATGTTGGAACAACAGCCAAGAAACACCCTCTTGGTAATGTGGAATCGACTCTACCAAAAAAAAACATGTCATACGTCACTTAGATTCATTTTTACACACACGCTTTCATTCCAAAAGAAGTTTGCAAATGCAATCTCTCAAAATTCAAATGAGCATCTCACTTTGGTTACAGTGGGTAGCAACAATTCTAAACCAAAGGCTTTAGTTGCAAAGCTGAAAGAATGTTGTGTATCCTTCAAATTCTATTCTATGTCATTTCTTCGTAAATGTTCGAATTGTCTTGGGTTTGTTTTTCAGACGGGGCAACAACACCCTTGCGTTTGGGAGGAAGGGGAGGTGGCTCGTCTAGAGGGGGTTTACTTCCTTGAGGGGTTTCAGGGACCTTATTTTCAGTAATGGCATGAGACTGGTCCTGTTCTGTGTGGTCATGACCACTAGCCATTACAGTAGTTGTAGTGTTTGTGTTGTACTCAGTAATGGCATATGACTGGTCCTGTACTGTGCGGTCATGACCACTAACCATTACAGTAGCAGTAGTGTTTGTGTTGGACTCAGTAATGGCCTGAGACTGGTCCTGTACTGTGTGGTCATGACCACTAACCATTACAGTAGCAGTAGTGTTTGTGTTCGACTCAGTAAAGCTCTGAGACTGAATCTGCCCTGTCTCATCATGACCACTAAGCATTATAGTACTTCCAATGTTTTCGCTGTGTTCAGTTACAATTTGAAACTGATTCTGCCCTTTTTTGTCATGAATATTTTTCATTGGAACAGCTAAGGTGTTTATGTCGGAACTATTGGTGGTTTCAGACTGGTCCTGCACTGTCTGACCATTGCCATTGTTGACTGCCGCAGCTGTGGTAGTTGTGTTAGATGTAGTGTTGGTCAGACACTGGCCCTGCAATAGCTGATAATGTTGGCTATCCATATTTTTATACAGGCCAGCATGGCCGCTAGTCTTTACAGTTGTTGTGTACATTACTCGGGCAGACTGATCCTGCTCTGACTGGACATGACCACTAGCTATTGCAGCATATGAACAATTTGTGTTAGATTCAATAGCGGCCTGACACTGATCCTGCAATGTCTGATAATTTTGTTCATCCATATCTTCATATAGATGAGTAGCACAACAAGTCTTAACAGCAGATGTGGTGTGCATGTATGTTTCTTGGGTTGCTTGATAATTATCACTTGTTATTTCAGGACATGTAGTTTTTGGAGGATTTGATTGTGTACCATTATACATAGGATTTGGCTGTAAGGCTACAGGCAGTTCATTTGGAGACAACCCTTGCAATGTCTGACCATGGCTACTCGTTACTACATTAGATGTGGTGTTTGAGGAGCTCAAACCAATTCCAGGACTTGGACCTGGTGTGTTAACAATGCCACGGTTTTGATATCGAATGGAATCCTGATACTGACCCTGGCCGGCCTGACCGCTTGCAATCATGGAAACTGTTACACTAGCAGTAGTGTTTGTAACATTTGGAAACTGAGTACTTGTCGCCTGGGGCCGGCCCTGCACTGTTTCATTCTGAATACTGGTTTTTGCAGCAGCTGGGCACAAAGCCCTCCTCGTCCTTCGTATTGTGATAATGATTGCAACAATGATGGCGGTACCAGCTATTGAACCACAGTTAGATCCAATAACAACAAATAGTGGGGGGCTCGGGGGAGATTCAATGGAATTGTTACTTTCAGTCGTTGTTTCAGTTGGTAACCCTTCCCATTTCTTATCATCTGCTGGATGTGGCTGAGAGCCAGCATTGTGTTTGAAGTACCAATGATAACAGAAGGTTGCATCGTTGGAACAGCTATTAGCACTGTCAAATTGGTTACCAACAAACCTTGTCGAGCCAACATTATTTGCTGAATCAGTATTTCTCTCTGTATTGCCAGATGGAAAAGATGTAGACACTGGAGATGAGGTAAATGGGGTTTTGGTATCAAACATCGTTGATGTAGTTTGTTCTTCACAGATCAGGTCTTCAAGTTTGATATTTTTCAGCATTTTGTTCACTAAGTTAGCAGGTCGGGCACATACTATCTGACTTTCAAATGAATGATTCCCGGTCATTTTAAGCCTGAATGGAACCATGTTGCAGTCACACTGCCAAGGGTTGTAGTACATTTCTACATTAGAAGTTACTGACAGGATTTTATAAATTGACGGGGGAAGGGCGGATATCTGGTTGTCACTCAGCGTCAAAGACTGGAGTTTGGGTAGATTTGAAAAAGTACCAGCCTGAATATTAGGTATCTTGTTTACGTTCAGAAACAGAGTTTGAAGCCTGGGTAAGTCTGAAAATGTGTCAGATTGAATTCCCTTTATCTGGTTGGACTGCAGATGCAACGTTTTGAGGTGGGGGAGATTTAAGAAAGCACAAGCCTGAATTTTGAATATCTGGTTGTGAGCCAGGCTCAAATATCGGAGCAATGGTAGGTGTGAGAATGTGCCACATTGAACGATAGTTATGTTATTGTAGGCAATGTACAATTCTTTGAGTTTGGTTAATCTTGAAAATGTCCCAGGATGAATGTTTGCTATCTGGTTTTTCATCAGATACAAAACTACGAGTCTTGGTAGATTTAGAAATGTCTCTTTGTGAAGATAGGTAATCTTGTTCTTAATAAAGCTCAACCATCGAAGCTGGAATAGAGGGGGGAAACGATCTACGGTCGCTATACGATTTTCAGCAAAGTTTAGACTCCCCAAGTTCTTATATCTCGCCAGCACATTCATCTCTGGCTTACTTAAAGTTGTTATTGTATTATATCTCAGGTCTATGGACATTATCAATTTTGGTAGGTTCTGGGGGATACTGGTGAGTTTCAAACTGCGACAGTCCCAGGAGCCCAGTCCGCATTCAGCCCCTGCATCTGGCATGTCGAGCTCAATCATGAAGATAAGAAGGAAAATAATCATTTCCTGTAACTTTCTGCCCATGTTGTCACCTAAAAAACAAGTAGAAGGGTTTGATTTAATATGTTACAGCATTTCAAAGCAATCGCATTTGGATATGCTCGGAAGATGTGTCAAGTGTCCTTACATAAGTTAACATTTCGCCAAGTGTTGTCGAATTTTAAGTATACATTCACAAACAAGACGAATAGCATTTGTTTCTAGCTTGGCGTTGTTACAACAATGAGAGAGAAATACTTCTGTCAAAGTATAAAATGACCCTAATATAAGCTAAACTCCATCAACGTGTGTAAACCAGGCATTTCCCTAGCGTGAGGCTTTCGACAGAAAGGAAAAAGACCATAGATGAAACCCACCATGAAAATTGCGCACACAGATGTTACGCGCATGTATGGAAGCTTGTACGATCGAAGGGTAAGTTATCAACAAAGAATGGGCAAATAAAATGGACAAAGCAATGAAAAAAAGTAGACTGAATTGAAACATGTATCTTTTTTTAGATACATAGCAGTAATGGCATTTTTGTACGAAATGAATAGATCACACAAAACCTGCATCAAAACAAATTCCCAAGGGAATACTCATGCAGGTGATCCTACTACGCACGCGCAAAAATATCCCACACATGCCTGTACATTTGGGGAATTCCTGACAAACGGACGCACACTATTCTATTAGGCTAGCCCCTGAGGCGTCGCCAAAAACATAAGGAAACTATAAAATAAAAACGCCCACATTATCACATCACAGAATCGAACCCAGTTATTATCATGCATATGTAATTGTGCGACTGAGAATGCACCAAAAGTACAGAACTACAAGAATCAATTCTCTACTGTCTACTGTCTTCAGTTTGCACTTTTTTTAGCACTGCATGCCGTTTTGTCGATGCCCTTTTCTTGCTAGAGCACTCAGGATACGTGCTTACATACCTAATCCGTTATTTAGTGTAACAAACAGTTTTCAATTAAACATATATGTATATATAGGAGGTACTGATTGTCTGAAGTCGGCTATTTGCATATCAACATTTATAATGTGAATAATAATGATTTACAGAATTTCAATGCCACAGTTGTGAATGGATCCGTAACTGATTCCAGACATCGAGATTGTTGGTTTTCTTTTTACTTCTAAACGTCACGAAATATTCCAGGAGGTTAGAAATCTGCACATCAAATTCTGGCCGTCTGTGACACAGTTCACGTCATATGTTACATCCAGCACTCTTTACATTAGGGTGTTTTCATTGTTTAAAGCTACCTATTTGCATAAGAAAACTTAAAAGGATAACCGGCTCCACACATAGATTGCTTTTAAGATCTGAGCCTCAAAAAATATCCACAGAGGTTAGATATCTGTGCATCTAGATCTGACTATTCAATATTGAAATTTTGCTCAAGATTGCATTTAACTCATCTGATGAATAGAGAAACAATTGTAGAGAAAAAAACATTCGCACTCAAAATATTTGGCTGTTACCCAAGTAGGGCTTACCGGTTTCACAGATTGCTCTAAACGTCAAGGAATATCCAAAGAGGTGAAAGGTCTATGCATCAAAATCTGTCCGGCATTTAAGCACAACACGTCATATGTGTGGAAGGGTACCGTAATTGTCTATATCTGCCTATTCAGTATTAGAATTTAGCAATTCGTTTGCTCAAGGTTGCCCTTTTCTCATCTGATGAATAGAGAGCGGCAACATTTGTAGAGAAAAAAAAACATTCGCACTCAAGATATTTGGCTGTTACTCAAGTAGGGCTTACCGGTTCCACACATCGAGATTGCTTTTACTTCTAAACGTCACGAAATATCCACAGAGGTTAAAAATCTGTACATCAAAATCTGGCCGTCAGTGACGCACTACATGCCATTTGTTACACCCAGCACTATTAACATTAGGGTGTATTGATTGTTTAAAGCTACCTATTGGCATATGATCAAAATGATCAAGGTCTCCACATATCGAGAATACTTTTAGGATCTAAACGTCAAGAAATATCCAGAGAAGTTAAAGATCTGTGCATCAAAATCTGACCGTCATTGAAACACAACGTGTCATGTTACACCCGGTACTTTTAACATCAGGGTGTCTTAATTGTCTAGATCTGCCTTTTCAATAGTAAGATTTAGCGATTCGTTTGCCCAAGGCTCCCTTTTTCTCATCTAAAGAATAGAGAGTCACCGGTTCCACACGTCAAGATTCCTTTTTACCGTTGTAGTGCTGCGCCCAACATATGTTGGGAAGCATATGTTGGTATTGTTTTCACTATGCTACTTTTTTGTTACTTTCCTTCCAAATAACCTAATGAAACTATACTATTATTTCAATATTACGATTTAGCGGGCTGTTTACTATACTCAAGGTTGCCTTTTACTCATCTGATGAATAGAGAGAGGCAACAATAAAAGAGAAAAAAAAAACATTCGCACTCAAAATATTTGGCTGTTACCCAAGTAGACCTTACCGGTTCTACACATCGAGATTGTTTTTAATATCTAAACGCCAAGAAATATCTACAGAGGTTAAAGATCTGTGCATCAAAATCTGTTCGTCATTGAAACAAAACATGTCATATGTTACACCCAGTACTTTTAACATCAGAGCGTCTTAATTGTCTAGATCTGCCTTTTCAATATTGAAATTTAGCGATTCGTTTGCTCAAAGTTGCCTTTTACTCATCTGTTGACTAGAGAGAGGCAACAATTATTAAAAAAAACATTTTCTTCCAAAATATTTGGCTGTCCCCCAAGTAGGGTTGGTGCCTGCATCTACAAGAAATACTCGAAGATCAAAATAGAAAAAAACGAAAGCTGTTGTTTTCATGAATATTTTCACAATGACGGTAAAACCATGCTCCGAATTCTTCTTCCAACTGATGTTTCCCTATTTTCAACCGATACGATTGTATGAGATGAAAAATGATACATTCCTACCATATGCCATATCAAATAATCATCTTATAAAGTACTTAGATAAATGTGTAATGAATTTGGCAACAAATGTACGAAAAATTCCTTTCCCCGAATGGGCGTATTGTACGGAACTGCCTTAGAGGCTATATAGTAGCCAAATCTTTCTTACTTGTAAAGAAAGTGAATTTTTAGATAAACAAGTTGTATCTATGCTAGTTAGTTCTACATAGGCGAATATGCATGAAACTTGATCTCACCTTACCTTACCTTTTAATCTTTAAAAGCGGTTTTCAGTCGGCCACCATCTTTCCAACTGTGTGACTGGAACGTCTTTTACCCCCTGTTGTTACTGCATCGCTTGTTGCCCATCTGCTCAGTGTAGCTGTTTTGTTTGTAGCTTTTGTTTACACGGGCGTGTCACATTACATTGTATCAATACGCGACCCTCGGGTGAAAATAGTTCCCTGCAAAAGTCGTAGAGACTCTTATGTGTAAATTGTACTGAATAATCAGGAACTTGGTATGAATTTAAAAATGGAATATGCTTTGTAAATTTGCGCTAGAACAATTTCATTTTAGATGCTATATCTAAAAGGACGTCAAAAGGATAGAATACACTATGAATTCCCAAGATTAGAAAAGAATTTTCATTCTGAAGGCATTTTGGCTCATTCCTTCTCGTGTGAATGGATATAAGGTCTATTTGGAATTCCCACCCGAATGACCCCGAATGTGGCATGAATTTTGCAAATACTTCATTCCAAGGACCATATACCAGCTGTTACTTTTGATATTATATCTTTTGATATTATATCTTTTAAAAACTATCGAGGCCATTCGGAGTGAACAAGGTCGTTGACTGATTTATGTACCGTGAAAAGCCAAAACAACATTTGCACTCAAAAGGAAAACAACATTTTGCGAAGGCCGTACCTCTTTTGTTGTTCCAACCAAGGATTTTAAGAATATGCGTTTAAAATAGCTGGCTTTTATGTGAACATTTTGATCAATTGTCCGTATAATAGCTTTCAAAATTGTTATTCTGACTCTCTCTCAACCTATGTCATTGACAGGGTGCTTATACTGGTGCTTCTTGCTTAATGGAACTGTAACAATTCAGTCGCCAGGCATAAACCACCTTACACAGCCTCCAAGATCAGTGACAGTAACAATCTGGCGTGATCGGTCAGAAGGCCTACCTGCCGAACAATCATTCTGGAAACTGAATTGTTACATTTTTGGCAGAAGGAACAAAATATACCTCAGAGATTGTAATCAACTACCAAATCCGTGTACATGTGTATTTTTTATGCGTTTGCCTGTCTGTGCTTCTTAAGTTGGTTCCATATCATCGCGGATATATGGTGGCTGTGTGTGTTTCCATGGTGGTATAGATCAACCTTCGAATACAGGCGGCAGAGAGGAGACATGATCCAGGTGTTCAAAATCATGAGAGGTCTTGACAGGATACCGGTCTACAGTTTCTTCACTCCTGTTGACCAGACAGGTAATAGAGGGCAAAGTCTTAAGCTAAGGGCACAACCCGCCGTTCGTGCAATTTGTCCATGCGATTTGGTTTTTTTCGGAGGCCACGTCCATTTTGACAATGTTTTTTGTTAATGACAAAGAAGTTACGCCATGGGGAAATCGACCCACACATGTCTAATCGCAATTCACCCTTGTTTTTCTCGCCACTTACCTTCTGATTTTCAAGAAACGAATGCCTGGAAAGTAATGACTGCAATGATTTGAAATTGGAGGATATTGATAAAAGGCTTCATACTATGAAGTTGTGCCTCAAAATTTGAGTTGTTCTTATCATGTCTGGGTGAGGTCGAGAACTCTTTATCACCCCTCGTACCTAGCGCCATTAAACGTCACGTTCATAAATCCAACTGCGCATGTGCAGGTCAAAGGTGAAAGCCCGAAGATATAAAGAAAACACGTCTGGACATTGGTATGCAAACCGACTGCCACGGACGAGTTTTTTTTTTTTGACATGTCTAAATCGTAGCGTTAGAGTGACTTAACTGGTTACGCTAGTTCACCTTTATTCGCGGAGTAATCTATATCCGTTGTTTTTAAAAGCGATGTCAAATTGACAGATGGTGGTTTGAAGTTGCATCATTTGAAATGGAAGATATTGTAATTTGAAACCACCTTACGTCGAATTGATATCAATATCCCTAAACCGTGTTCGGCAAAAACAACGGATATAGGACACAACGCGGAAAAAGGTGAACTAGCGTTAGAGCATTTGTCAAAACTAGATTTGCAATCATCGCGCCCATTCGGGGCACTTTGCTATTTTTGCGGGTTTCTAAGGTATTGCAGCGGAACGTCCTGTTTTAATATCTCGTTTCATTTATAACATTCTGTATTAAACAATAACCACAGGGACAAAATCGGTAATAAACTAATTGTACTGCAGATTTTTGACTTATTAATAGTTTCCAGTTGCCAAGTGTCAGGGAAGTAGTGACGCGTGACGGGCCGTTCTTTGTATATGTAATGTGTCCCCTAGCCCTAGTCGGGATTCATTGTGTGTAGTGTGTACTGTGAATCAAAGATAAGTCTTACCATTAATATAGATTTACATTATTTTTTTTTTAATTTAAAAAAAAACTACACATTCAGCATATACAAGGTGAGACCTAACTCTCAACTAATAGCTTTTACTTCTATAAAAAATGTACGTTCGAAATACAAGTGTATAAATGTACAACAACATGCCTTTTAATAAGTGACAGTTTTTTATGTTTCTTCCAAAAAGAATTCAAAGCAATCCTCGCTTGGTAGCACGGTGGTACATAAGACCAGTACTAGAGACACACACCCTGCAAAATGACTCATATAGCAAATTGTATGAAGAATTGAGTGGATTTTTTCAAATGTTGTTGAAGTAGATGAATTCGGACAACATCACATCTCTACTCAGAGCTTGTGAAGAACATAATTGCTTCAATTTTTGTGTTGTAAATTACAGTTAAACTAGTTCAAGAAGATAATTGCTTAGTTTGCCTCCGCTGTAATACGTCTTTCAAGATTCCATGACAAAGCAGTATACAATAATTTCTCTGCTACTGTCTGACCTGAAACATATCATAGTGCTGTACATAAAATATATTTTATGAAGTTGTGAAAACAAGTACATCAATGTTGATAATAAAAGTACAATGCAACAAAAGGGTCAATACATGGCATTTCATAATAAAGAAAATCTCGTGAAACAACTGACTCCTATTTGGCCATATATATAAGCAATTTACGTATCATACTTTCCAAGCCACAAGTTCTCTTCATGATAAGTACTACATGTCGTACACAACTGAATGTATTCAATGAAATACAAATCATATGTATGGCTACTGATGAGCAATAATACATTCTTGGTATACACACAATGCAACAGTGTTGCGGGAGGATCTAAGGTCTAAGGTAAGGTACACGCACAGTATGCCTGTCCATTTCAGATCACATATGTACATATTTCATACACTCTGAAATACTAACATAAATACTAAGGAACAAGTTTACTTAATTCAAAATCTTCAGAAATACATCATTCTTCGGGTAATAGTTGCTACGGTATGGATAAAATCACATCAAGACTAATGGAAATACCCTGTTAGTTTTCAAACTATATATTATGAGACATAACAATTATAGAACATCAAATAATAAGCATAAGTAGTAATCTTTGTTTAGGAGAATATGTTCAGGGATACGTCCATATATTTTGCTAGCAATTCAGTTACGACAAGAACTTTGGACGGACGGTGATAATCAGGTTTCACATTTACGTTACAAGCTTAAGATATTGTTTCACTTGACATTGTTGTTGCTTTTATTTATTTATCAGGGAAAGCTCCCGTCAGTGACAAACACTGCTTTTCATGGGGGCCCCGGATACGTATACACATAACACATACAATACAATACAATATTTACATAATACCAAAAAAAACATGTCACTTATATTCATTTTTACACACACGCTATCATTCCAAAAGAAGTTTGCAAAGCGCAATCTCTCAAAATTCAAATGAGCATCTCACTTTGGTTACAGTGGGTAGCAACAATTCTAAACCAAAGGCTTTAGTTGCAAAGCTGAAACAATGTTGTGTATCCTTCAAACTCTATTCAGACGGGGCAACAACACCCTTGCGTTTGGGAGGAAGGGGAGGTGGCTCGTCTAGAGGGGGTTTACTTCCTTGAGGGGTTTCAGGGACCTTATTTTCAGTAATGGAATATGACTGGTCCTGTTCTGTGTGGTGATGACCACTAGCTATTACAGTAGTAGTAGTGTTTGTGTTGGACTCAGTGATGGCCTGAGACTGGTCCTGTACTGTGCGGTCATGACCACTAACCATTACAGTGGTAGTATTGGTTGTGTTGGACTCAGTAATGGCATGAGACTGGTCCTGTACTGTGTGGTCATGACCACTAACCATTACAGTAGTAGTAGTGCTTGTGTTCGACTCAGTAAAGCTCTGAGACTGAATCTGCCCTGTCTCATCATGACCACTAAGCATTGTAGTACTTCCAATGTTTTCGCTGTGTTCAGTTACAATTTGAAACTGATTCTGCCCTTTTTTGTCATGAATATTTTTCATTGGAACAGCTAAGGTGTGTATGTCGGAACTATTGGTGGTTTCAGACTGGTCCTGCACTGTCTGACCATTGCCATTGTTGACTGCCGCAGCTGTGGTAGTTGTGTTAGATGTACTGTTGGTCAGACACTGGCCCTGCAATAGCTGATAATGTTGGCTATCCATATTTTTATACAGGCCAGCATGGCCGCTAGTCTTTACAGTTGTTGTGTACATTACTCGGGTAGACTGATCCTGCTCTGACTGGACATGACCACTAGCTATTGCAGCATATGAACAACTTGTGTTAGATTCAATAGCGGCCTGACACTGATCCTGCAATGCCTGATAATTTTGTTCATCCATATCTTCATACAGATGAGTAGCACAACAAGTCTTAACAGCATATGTGGTGTGCGTGTATGTTTCTTTGGTTGCTTGATAATCATCACCTGTTATTCCAGGACATGTAGTTTTTGGAGGATTTGATTGTGTACCATTATACATAGGATTTGGCTGTAAGGCTACAGACGGTTCATTTGGAGATAACCCTTGCAATGTCTGACCATGGCTACTCGTTACTACAGTAGATGTGGTGTTTGAGGAGCTCAAACCAATTCCAGGACTTGGACCTGGTGTGTTGCCAATGTCGCAGTTTTGATATCGAATGGAATCCTGATACTGACCCTGGTCGGCCTGACCGCTTGCAATCATTGAAACTGTTACACTAGCAGTAGTGTTTGTAACATTTGGAAACTGAGTACTTGTCGCCTGGAGCCAGCCCTGCACTGTTTCATTCTGAATACTGGTTTTTGCAGCAGCTGGGCACAAAGCCCTCCTCGTCCTTCGTATTGTGATAATGATTGCAACAATGATGGCGGTACCAGCTATTGAACCACAGTTAGATCCAATAACAACAAATAGTGGGGGGCTCGGGGGAGATTCAATGGAATTGTTATTTTCAGTCGTTGTTTCAGTTGGTAACCCTTCCCATTTCTTATCATCTGCTGGATGTGGCTGAGAGCCAGCATTGTGTTTGAAGTACCAGTGATAACAGAAGGTTGCATCGTTGGAACGGCTATTAGCACTGTCAAATTGGTTACCAACAAACCTTGTCGAGCCAACATTATTTGCTGAATCAGTATTTCTCTCTGTATTGCCAGATGGAAAAGATGTAGACACTGGAGATGAGGTAAATGGGGTTTTGGTATCAAACATCGTTGATGTAGTTTGTTCTTCACAGATCAGGTCTTCTGGTTTGATATTTTTCAGCTTTTTTTTCACTAAGTTAGCAGGTCGGGCACATACTATCTGATTTTCAAATGAATGATACCCGGTCATTTTAAGCCTGAACGGAACCATGTTACAGTCACACTGCCAAGGGTTGTAGTACATTTCTACAGTAGAAGTTACTGACAAGATTTTATAAATTGACGGGGGTTGGGCGGATATCTGGTTGTTACTCAGCGTCAAAGACTGGAGT
>NC_049997.1:4971025-5005611 GCF_000003815.2 Branchiostoma floridae | reverse complement strand
ATGTTATTGTAGTCAATCTCCAATCCTTCGAGTTTGGTTAATCTTGAAAATGTCCCAGGATGGATGTTTGCTATCTGGTTTTTGCTCAGACACAAAACTAAGAGATTTGGTAGATTTAGAAATGTCTCTTTGTGAAGATGGGTAATCTTGTTCATAATAAAGCTCAACCATCGAAGCTGGAATAGAGGGGGGAAACGATCTACGGTCGCTATACGATTTTCACCAAAGTTTAGACGCCCAAGGTTCTTATATCTCGCCAGCACATTCATCTCTGGCTTACTTAAAGTTGTTATTGTATTATATCTCAGGTCCATGGATTTTATAAATTTTGGTAGGTTCTGGGGGATCCTGGTGAGTTTCAAACTGCGACAGTCATAGGAGAAGCCCGGTCTGCATTCAGCCCCTGCATCTGGCATGTCGAGCTCAATCATGAAGATAAGAAGGAAAATAACCATTTCCTGTAACTTTCTGCCCATGTTGTCACCTAAAAAACAAGTAGAAGGGTTTGATTTAATATGTGACAGCTTTTCAAAGCAATCGCATTTGGATATGCTCGGAAGATGTGTCAAGTGTCCTTATATAAGTTAACATTTCGCCAAGTGTTGTCGAATTTTAAGTATACATTCACCAACCAGACGAATAGCATTTGTTTCTAGCTTGACGTTGTTACAACAATGAGAGAGAAATACTTCTGTCAAAGTATAAAATGACTCTAATATAAGCTAATACCAGGCATTTCCCTAGCGTGAGGCTTTCGACAGAAAGAAAAAAAGACCATAGATGAAACCCACCATGAAAATTGCGCACACAGATGTTACGCGCATGTATGGAAGCTTGTACGATCGAAGGGTAAGTTATCAACAAAGAATGGGCAAATAAAATGGACAAAGCAATGAAAAAAGTAGAATGAATTGAAACATGTATCTTTTAGATACATTGCAGTAAAGGCATTTTCTGTACCAAATGAATAGATCACACAAAACCTGCATCAAAACAAATTCCCAATGTTATACTCAGGTGATCCTACTACGCACGCGCAAAAATATCCCACACATGCCTGTACAATTTGGGGAATTCTTGACAAACGGACGCACACTATTCTATTAGGCTAGCCCCTGAGGCGTCGCCAAAAACATAAGAAAACTATTAAATGAAAACGCCCACATTGTCATATCACGGAATCGAATCCAGTTATCATCGTGCATATGTGCGATTGAGAATTCACCCAAAGTACACAACTACAAGTATTAATTCTCTACTGTCTACCGAATGTCTTCAGTTTGCACTTTTTTAGCACTGCATGCCGTTTTGTCGATGCCCTTTTCTTGCCAGAGCACTCAAAGGATACGTGCTTACGTACCTAATCCTTTGTTTAGTGTAACAAACAGTTTTCAATTAAACATATATGTATACATAGGAGGTACTAATTGTCTGAAGTCGGCTATTTGCATATCAACATTTATAATGTTAATAATAATTATTTACAGATTTTCAAGGCCATAGTTGTGAATGGATCCGTAACTGATTCCAAACATCGAGATTGTTCCCTTCGTGAAACGAACGGTTTGTAATCACTGCTGTTTTTGTGTGAAGGGGTCGTTTGTCAGCCTGATAACTGGGGAACGCGTGAATGGATTGTTTTGATATTTTGTATGTGGGTAGGATAAGACATGACAAGAAAATGGCAGGAATTGTGTTACGGCAGGGCGCTCTAGCGGCGTGTTATGGTACTGCAGCAGAACTTCCGGTTTTGCTATTTTTTGTTTGGGACTTGTTTGGGTGATGATTTTTAAGTGGTAGGTAGCTGTGTGAAAGCATAGTAAGGTGTGTAAGTTTTGGCCACCTAGGGGTTTCGCAGGGGCGGTGAAAGTAATTCTTGTTTTAGTCTTTGAGAAGAAATAATGCAAGCAGGGGTTGATGGATCTTAATGACTGTAGGTATACAGATAGCTTACGTAATGATGTACATAATTGAATACTTGTTATGCAAATTAGGTGGTAATTTGCATAATACTATAGGTATGTGTAGAAACCTTCTACACCCTGTGTCTGTGAACAGTCCAGCTCCTTCACGCCAGGACAGATTGATCTGATATTTGCTATGTGGGTAGCTCTTGAGAAGGAGAAGAAACGTACAAGGGGTTTTTTTTTTGTCTAGTGGCTTTTGACGGTTTTGCAGGGGATGTTTGTACTGGAAAAATAGTGTGTAGTGTGGCTATTGCGCAATAGTGCTTTATATTTAGGAGTTACGTCATTGAGCGTGGGCTGCAGTTATGCATGGGCCCCGTCCCCACATGAAGTGACCCGAAAGGTCATAGTTGCGCAATAGAGGACAGCACGACTTACATATATCAGACGATTACAGTACATTATACATGATGGGGTGTAAATGTTTCCTTTAAGATTTGATAATCTGTAGATTAAGGGCAATGAATAAGGGCAATGATGATATTGTTTACAGGGGCCTATGTTATACGTTTTAAAAGGGTTGTACATGTAACAGTTAACTACCGGTACAATACATTGTTGAACAAAGCAGGGTTTGTTTTTCACAGTAACTTGTAGTCATTGATTAGATTGTTTATAGGGATTGTACATTAGACATATAGGATACACAATGTAGTGGACTGCATTGTGAAACAAAGAATGCTACATCATCATTGTCGCAATCAACAAGTCGGCAATAATGATTTGGAGTCGTATATTATACGTAAAGGAGGCTGTACAAAAAAACTATAATATTACTTTGTGGAAACGTCGATGCAATGTATCAAGTCGTCAATATTGACATGTTTTATCTCGATAATCCAGTATACACATTGGAAGTATACAACGTACTACATTGCTGAGCTAGATAGCAATTTGCATATTTATTATCTATAAATATCTATAAATATGTCTTTATTTCAGTTACAAATGTAATACGTTTGACTGTCCTGTTATGAAATGCTGCGGATTAATTAATTGTGCAAACTAGCCCCTGGTTAGCATTAATAGAACGTGATTATAGAAGCCCTACTAGACTTCGATCCCAAGCAGGCTGGATGGCGGCGACCACGGGGGGCGCCTCGCACCCGCTGGATGGACGTTGTGACCAGAGACCTGCGCAGCATCAACATCACTCCCCAGAAGGCGCAGCTTGCAGCATTGAGCAGAGGGCGATGGAGAACTCTAGTGCATGCAGTCGGCTCTACGCACCATGTGCAAGAGGATGAGTGAGTGAGTGAGTGAGTGAGTGATTATAGAAGGCATCCCCAAGTTATCTAGAGATAAAAAAACACTACCGGTAGTGTTATTACCCTCCGAAGGGATGATGCAATTGAGCACGCGCGGAAAACTTGCTGTAAATTCCGGGAATTTTTACCAATCGGACATACTAGTACACTTCTCAGTTAGGCTAATATTTCTCTCTTTGTTAGTTACATGTGTCTTATCTTTGAGTATCTGCTATTATGAAATGAAGTATAACTATAAACTGTCCTCATTATCTATGCAAATTAGCCATGTCTTCAAATACCAGAGTTACCAACCTAGGATTGATGTGTTCAAAAATTCATACTTTCCCAAAAATTCGTACTTTCCCAGAACAATCGTAGAGTGGAATTTGTCATCACCAAGTACGGTAGGGGCATCTTCTCTGGGTACTTTTAAAGAACGCTTGCAGATAGATGTGCAACAGTTAGGTGTGATGGGTCGTTCGGTGTAATATAACCGGCCGTTGCAGCGCCGCGTGCCTGCGAAGCTGGTGTGTTACGCCGAACAGCGGTTATACCGGCTATATAGATACAGATACAGATAACCCCTGATTTGTATGATAAAATTTGATTACAAAAGGCATCTCCAAATCTATCTCGCTCGCTCACAGCCCATGAGAAAAACTATCTGCATTCCAAATACCATGACAATCTGTCAACCCAAATTATTCCACTCCAGAGGGATGATGGAACTACATAGGCGCGGAAAAATTCCTGTAGAATTCCGGACAATTTTGCTAATCGGACGTATCATATACTGTTAGGCTAGCCCCTGAGATGTCTATAAAAACACCCTCAAACCACCACACCCTCACCCATTTCACAAAGGTTGAGTTCTACGAACGCTTGTTGGTTTTCTTTTTACTTCTAAACGTCACGAAATATTCCAGGAGGTTAGAAATCTGCACATCAAAATCTGGCTGTCAGTGACGCATAACATGTCATTTGTTACACCCAGCACTGTTTGTATTAGGGTGTATTGATTGATTAAAGCTACCTATTGGCACATCAAAACTTTCTTCTTCTTTTTTTTGACTCAATGGTCACCACGTAACAAGGCCTGAAGGCCACTGAATATTACGGGTTACATGATTGGAACTGTAACAGCAACTCTTCGCCCTAGGTCAGAAACATCATGATTGAGACCAGCCCAATTGCTTACAATGAGTGTGAAGTGCCTTTCCCAAGGGCACAAGATCGGTAACACAGCAGGCGGTCTCGAACCCGCAACCTCTCGGTCACGGGCCGAAGAAACTGCCACTGCGCTACACGGCCCCACAACTTAAAATGATAAAGGTCTCCACATATCGAGATTACTTTTAAGATCTAAACGTCAAGAAATATCCACAGAGGTTAAAGATCTGTGCTTCAAAATCTGACCGTCATTTAAGCACAACACGTCATATGTTACACCCAGTACTTTTAACATCAGGGTGTCTTAATTGTCTAGATCTGCCTTTTCAATATTAAAATTTAGCGATTCGTTTGCTCAAGGTTGTATTTTACTCATCTGATGAATAGAGAGGGCAACAATTGGAGAAAAAACGTTCGTCCTCAAAATATTTGGCTGTTACCCAAGTAGGGCTTACCGGTTCCACAGATCAAGGTTGCTTTTAATATTTAAACGCCAAGAAATATCCACAGAGGTTAAAGATCTGTGCATCAAAATCTAACCGTCATTTAAGCACAACATGTCATATGTTACACCCAGTACTTTTAACATCTTAACAATTTAACATCAGGGTGTCTTAATTGTCTAGATCTGCCTTTTCAATATTGAAATTTAGCGATTTGTTTGCTCAAGGTTGCCTTTTACTCATCTGTTGACTAGAGAGAGGCAACAATTATAAAAACAACAACATTTGCTTCCAAAATATTTGGCTGTCCCCCAAGTAGGGTTGGTGACTATATCTACAAGAAATACTCGAAGATCAAAATAGAAAAAAACGAAAGCTGTTGTTTTCATGAATATTTTCAATCAATGACACTAAAACCATGCTCCAAATTCTTCTTCCAACTGATGTTTCCCTATTTTTAACCGACACGATTGTATTAGATGAAAAATGATACTTTCCTACCATATGCCATATCAAATAATCATCTTATAAAGTAATTAGATAAATGTGTAATGAATTTGGCAACAAATGTAAGAAAAATTCCTTTCCCCGAATGGGCGTATTGTACGGAACTGCCTTAGAGGCTATATAGTAGCCAAATATTTCTTACTTGTGAAGAAAGTGAAATTTTAGATAAACAAGTTGTATCTATGCTAGTTAGTTCTACATAGGCGAATAAGCATGAAACTTGATCTCACCTTTTAATCTTTAAAAGCGGTTTTCAGTCGGCCACCATCTTTCCAACTGTGTGACTGGAACGTCTTTTATCCCCTGTTGTTGCTGTCTTGCTTGTTGCTCATCTGCTCTGTGTGGTCGTTTTGTTCGTACCTTTTGTTTACACGGGCGTGTCACATTACATTGTATCAATCCGCGACCCTCGGGTGAAAATAGTTCCCTGGAAAAGTCGTAGAGACTCTTATGTGTAAATTGAATTGAATAATCAGGAACTTTGTATGAATTTTAAAAAACGGAATATGGTTTGTAAATCTGCGCTATAGCCAGAGCAATTTCATTTTAGATGCTATATCTAAAAGGGCGTCGAAAGCGATTCTGCAATTTCGATTCAATATTTTTGCCAAGAAATGTAATGTTTTGGTAGCGTTTGTCTGTGGATTGGAATCAGGAATCAATAAAATTTGGATTCATTGCCATCATATTTAGTAAAAAATTAAATCTTCATCTATGAAGGAATTTATTATTTGGGGTCCCTGGCGCTTTCCTTTTGTACTGCAATAGAATTTTCTATTTTTCCCTTCCTTGTGATCTGATCTTGTTATCTTATGGTCGTTTCCTTGTAGCCTTTTTGCTTGGGACGATATATACACACATATATATACACACACACACACACACATATATATATATATATATATATATATATATATATATATATATATATATATACATATATATTTATAACTGTTTAATATGACAATGTACTGTAATGAAAGAAACTGTGCTCTCGTGCAGAAAAGTACCACCGACTTTCGCGACTGGCATAAACCACCTTACACAGCCTCCAAGATCAGTGACAGTAACAATCTGGCGTGATCGGTCAGAAGGCCTACCTGCCGAACAATCATTCTGGAAACTGAATTGTTACATTTTTGGATAATATTCAAATTCTTCGTGTCTCCTCAGGCGACAGCCATTTTTTAGAGGGTGAAATCGCACCTGGGGCTATAATAAGCTTCTGAGCCATCAACCAATATGAATGTTGTGGTGTATTTTTTTGTAAAACGGTACAGGGGTTGTGGAAAAACGAAGTGACCAGTCCTGCTGTCTATAATTTGCTCCGTATCAAGTCGTAAAGGCAGGCGACAGCATTTTTGACATTTCAATGAAAACGTCATAAATATTACGTTTATCTGACCCCTAGTCTTTAGGATAAATTCCACAGACTTATGTAAACACAGGTGTGATAAAAGGGGGAAAACATTGAAGGCTACTCTTTGATGCCAACTCTTTTATGAAGAAAATGCAAAATACTTTCTTTCAATTATGAGATTGGTTTGATAGAATTCCTGAACTGGCCAAATGTGGTAACTTTCTTACCTTCATAGAGAGTTTGTAAAGAGCGTATTCTGGATTTAAAAGATTCAGTAACAGCTATCATGATGTGTTTTGGCATGCAAGGTGAAAATGTTGAAACAAATATCCTTACCTTCAAACCAATACTCAGATACCAAGTTTTATATCTCCGTTCCACTGTTTTACATCACTATTAAGGTAAAAGGAAACATTGTCAGTGCTTATATACAACAATTTGGAATTTTTAGTTTCAAGCAGTTGACCAAAGGCATCTTTGGGACTCAATTTGATCGAAGACTAAACATAAACAGAACTGTTTGCAGTTACGCCCCCTTCGCACGAGAGCAAGAATGAGCCGGAATACCGTCAGAATGAAAATTATTTTCTCTTCCTAGCAATTCGTAGGGTATTCTAGAAATTTTCTACTGCATTTCAGATATTTGTGTCCGTTCTTTTGGCTGGTCCGAAATGCCATTTGAAGTGGAGAAATATCGATTGTCATTCAAAGTGTATTCTAAGTCTATTTTAACTATTCTAACTGCAGTATAACAGCATGCTACGACATTCCAACATCATTCGAAACATTCTTATCTCATTCGATGGAGAGACAAAACGGCAAGCGACTTCGAATCCTGCCAGAATGTGGCCAAAAGAATATCTCGAATGCAGTGACTATACCTAAAATATACTATGAATTCCCAAGATTAGAAAAGAATTTTCATTCTGACAGCATTTTGGCTCATTCCTTCTCATGTGAAGGGGATATAAGGTCCATTTGGAATTCCCACCCGAATGATCCCGAATGTGGCATGAATTTTGCAAATACTTCATTCCAAGGACCATATACCAGCTGTTACTTTTGATATTATATCTTTTGATATTATATCTTTTAAAAACCATCGAGGAATTTCGGAGTAAACAAGGTCGTTGACTGATTTATGTACCGTGAAAAGCCAAAACAACATTTGCACTCAAAAGGAAAACAACATTTTGCGAAGGCCGTACCTCTTTTGTTGTTCCAACCAAGGATTTTAAGAATATGTATTAAAATAGCTGTCTTTATGTGAACATTTTGATCACTTGTCGTATAATAGCTTTCAAAATTGTTATTCTGACTCTCTCTCAATCTATGTCATTGACAGGGTGCTTATACTGGTGCTTCTTGCTTAATGTAACTGTAACAATTCAGTCGCCAGGCATAAACCACCTTACACAGCCTCCAAGATCAGTGACAGTAACAATCTGGCGTGATCGGTCAGAAGGCCTACTTGCCGAACAATCATTCTGGAAACTGAATTGTTACGTTTTTGGCAGAAGGAACAAAATATACCTCAGAGATTGTAATCAACTACCAAATCCGTGTACATGTGTATTTTTTATTCGTTTGCCTGTCTGTGCTTCCTAAGTTGGTTCCATATCATCGCGGATATATGGTGGCTGTGTGTGTTTCCATGGTGGTATAGATCAACCTTCGAATACAGGCGGCAGAGAGGAGACATGATCCAGGTGTTCAAAATCATGAAAGGTCTTGACAGGATACCGGTCTACAGTTTCTTCACTCCTGTTGACCAGACAGGTAATAGAGGGCAAAGTCTTAAGCTAAGGGCACAACCCGCCGTACTTGCAATTTGTCCATACGTTTTGGGTTTTTTCGGAGGCCACGTCCATTTTGACAATGTTTTTTGTTAATGACAAAGAATTTACGCCATGGGGAACTCGACCCACACATGTCTAATCACAATTCACCCTTGTTTTTCTCGCCACTTACCTTCTGATTTTCAAGAAACGAATGCCTGGAAAGACTGCAATGATTTGAAATTTGGAGGATATTGATAAAAGTCTTCATACTATGAAGTTGTGCCTCAAAATTTTAGTTGTTCTCACCATTTCTGGGTGAAGCCGAGAATTTGTTGATCACCCCTCGTACCTAGCGCCATTAAACGTCACCTGCGTTGGCATTTCCGTTCATAAATCCAACTGCGCATGTGCAGGTCAAAGGTAAAAGCCCTAAGATATAAGGAAAACACGTCTGGACATTGATATGCAAACCGACTGCCACGGACGAGGGTTTTTTTGACATGTCTACATCGTAGCGTTGGAGTGACTTAACTGGTAACGCTAGTTCACCTTGAGTCGAGGAGTAACCTATATCCGTTGTTTTTAAAACGATGTCAAATTGACAGATGGTGGTTTGAATTTGCATCATTTGGAATTGAAAATATTGTAATTTGAAACCACCTTACGTCGCATTGATATGAATATCCCTAAACCGTGTTCGGCAAAAACAACGGATATAGGACACCACGCGGAAAAAGGTGAACTAGCGTTAGAGCATTTATCAAAACTAGATTTCAGTCATCGCGCCCATTTGGGGCACTTTGCCATTTTTGCGGGTTTCTAAGGTATTGCAGCGGAACCTTCTGTTTTGATATCTCGTTTCTTTTATAACATTCTGTATTAAACAATAACCACAGAGACAAAATCGGTAATAAGCTAATGGTACTCCAGATTTTTGACTTATCAATAGTTTCCAGTTGCCAAGTGTTCTTGAATATCAAGGAAGTAGTGACGCGTGACGGGCCGTTCTCTGTATATGTAATGTTTCCCCTAGCCCTGGTCGGGATTCATTGTGTGTACTGTGAATCAAAGATAAGTCTTACCATTAACATAGATTTACATCTTTAATAAACAAAACTGCACATTCAGCATATACAAGGTGAGACCTATTCTCTCAACTAGTTCCTTTTACTTCTATACAAAATGTACGTTCGAAATACAAGTGTATAATTGTATAACAACATGCCTTTTAATAGGTCACAGTTTTTTTATGTTTCTTCCAAAAAGAATTGAAAGCAATCCTCACTTGGTAGCAAGGTGGTATATAAGACCAATACTAGAGACACACTGTCACCCTGCAAAATGACTCATATAGCAAATGGTATGAAGAATTGAGTGGATTTTGTCAAATGTTGTTGAAGTAGATAAATTCGGACAACATCACATCTCTACTCAGAGCTTGTGAAGAACATAATTGCTTCAATTTTTGTGTTGTAAATTACAGTTAAACTAGTTCAAGAAGATAATTGCTTAGTTTACCTCCGGTGCAATACGTCTTTCAAGATTCCATAAAAAAGCAGTATACAATAATTTCTCTGCTAGTGTCTGACCTGAAACATATCATAGTGCTGTACATACAATATATTTTATGAAGTATCCTTTGTTGTGTGAAAACAAGTACATCAATGTTGATACTAAAAGTAAAATGCAACAAAAGGGTCAATACATGACATTTCACAATAAAGAAAATGTCGTGAAACAAATGACTCCTATTTGGCCATATAAACAATTTACGTATCATACTTTCCAAGCCACAAATTCTTTTCATGATAAGTACTACATGTCGTACACAACTGAATGTATTCAATAAAATACAAATAATATGTATGGCTACTGATGAGAAATAATACATGCTTGGTATACATACACAATGTAACAGTGTTGCGGGAGGACCAAAGGTCTAAGGTAAGGTACACACACAGAATGCCTGTCCATTTCAGATCACATAAGTCATATTTCATACACTCTGGGAGAAATACTAAGGAACAAGTTTATTTAATTCAAAATCTTCTGAAATACAGCATTCTTCGGGCAAAAATTGCTACGGTATAGATAAAGTCACATCAAGAATAACGGAAATACCCTGTTAGTTTTCAAAGTACATATTATGAAACATAACAATCATAAAACATCAAATAATAAGCAGAAATAAACATTTGTTTAGGAGATTATTTTCAGGGAGATGTCCATATAATTTGCTAACAATTCAGTTACGACAAGAACTTTGGACGGACAGTGATAATCAGGTTTCACATTTAAGTTACAAGCTTAAGATAAAAGCTACAAGCTTAAGATATTGTTTTACTTTGTTGTTGCTTTTATTTATTTATCAGCGTAAGCTCCCATTAGTGACAAACACTGCTTTTCATGGAGGCCCTGTATACGTATACACATAACACATACATACAATAAAATATTTACATAATACATGTCACTTATATTCATTTTTACAAAGGCGCTATCATTCCAAAATAATGTTACAAATGCAATCTCCCTAAATTCAAATGAGCATCTCACTTTGGTTACAGTGAGTAGCAACAATTCTAAACCAAAGGCTTTAGTTGCAAAGCTGAAAGAATGTTGTGTATTCTTCAAATTCTATTCTATGTCATTTCTTCGTAAATGTTCGAATTGTCTTGGGTTTGTTTTTCAGACAGGGCAACAACACCCTTGCGTTTGGGAGGAAGGGGAGGTGGCTCGTCTAGAGGGGGTTTACTTCCTTGAGGGGTTTCAGGGACCTTATTTTCAGCAATGGCATATGACTGGTCCTGTTCTGTGTGGTCATGACCACTAGCCATTACAGTAGTAGTAGTGTTTGTGTTGGACTCAGTAATAGCATGTGACTGGTCCTGTACTGTGTGGTCATGACCACTAACCATTACAGTAGTAGTAGTGTTTGTGTTCGACTCAGTAATGGCCTGAGACTGGTCCTGTACTGTGTGGTCATGACCACTAACCATTACAGTAGTAGTAGTGTTTGTGTTGGACTCAGTAATGGCATATGACTGGTCCTGTACTGTGTGGTCATGACCACTAGCCATTACAGTAGCAGTAGTGTTTGTGTTGGACTCAGTGATGGCATGTGACTGGTCCTGTACTGTGTGGTCATGACCACTAACCATTACAGTAGTAGTAGTGTTTGTGTTGGACTCAGTAATGGCCTGAGACTGGTCCTGTACTGTGTGGTCATGACCACTAACCATTACAGTAGTAGTAGTGTTTGTGTTGGACTCAGTAATGACCTGAGACTGGTCCTGTACTGTTTGGTCATGACCACTAACAATTACAGTAGCAGTAGTGTTTGTGTTCGACTCAGTAAAGCTCTGAGACTGAATCTGCCCTGTCTCATCATGACCACTAAGCATTGTAGTACTTCCAATGTTTTCGCTGTGTTCAGTTACAATTTGAAACTGATTCTGCCCTTTTTTGTCATGAATATTTTTCATTCGAACAGCTAAGGTGTTTATGTCGGAACTATTGGTGGTTTCAGACTGGTCCTGCACTGTCTGACCATTGCCATTGTTGACTGCCGCAGCTGCGGTAGTTGTGTTAGATGTAGTGTTGGTCAGACACTGGCCCTGCAATAGCTGATAATGTTGGCTATCCATATTTTTATACAGGCCAGCATGGCCGCTAGTCTTTACAGTTGTTGTGTACATTACTCGGGCAGACTGAGACTGATCCTGCCCTGACTGGACATGACCACTAGCTATTGCAGCATATGAACTACTTGTGTTAGATTCAATAGTGGCCTGACACTGATCCTGCAATGCCTGATAATTTTGTTCATCCATATCTTCATACAGATGAGTAGCACAACAAGTCTTAACAGCAGATGTGGTGTGCGTGTATGTTTCTTGGGATGCTTGATAATCATCACTTGTTATTTCAGGACATGTAGTTTTTGGAGGATTTGATTGTGTACCATTATACATAGGATTTGGCTGTAAGGCTACAGGCAGTTCATTTGGAGACAACCCTTGCCATGTCTGACCATGGCTACTTGTCACTACAGTAGATGTGGTGTTTGAGGAGCTCAAACCAATTCCAGGACTTGGACCTGGTGTGTTCCCAATGCCGCAGTTTTGATATCGAATGGAATCCTGATACTGACCCTGGCCGGCCTGACCGCTTGCAATCATGGAAACTGTTACACTAGCAGTAGTGTTTGTAACATTTGGAAACTGAGTACTTGTCGCCTGGAGCCGGCCCTGCACTGTTTCATTCTGAATACTGGTTTTTGGAGCGGCTGGGCACGAAGGAGCTTCCTTAGCCCTCCTCGTCCTTCGTATTGTGATAATGATTGCAACAATGATGGCAGTACCAGCTATTGAACCACAATTAGATCCAATAACAACAAATAGTGGGGGGCTCGGGGGAGATTCAATGGAATTGTTACTTTCAGTCGTTGTTTCAGTTGGTAACCCTTCCCATTTCTTATCATCTGCTGGATGTGGCTGAGAGCCAGCATTGTGTTTAAAGTACCAATGATAACAGAAGGTTGCATCGTTGGATCGGCTATTGGCACTGTCAAATTGGTTACCAACAAACCTTGTCGAGCCAACATTATTTGCTGAATCAGTATTTCTCTCTGTATTGCCAGATAGAAAAGATGTAGGCACTGGAGATGAGGTAAATGGGGTTTTGGTATCAAACATCGTTGATGTAGTTTGTTCTTCACAAATCAGGTCTTCTGGGTTGATATTTTTAAGCTTTTTTTTCACTAAGTTAGCAGGTCGGGCACATACTATCTGATTTTCAAATGAATGATACCTCGGTCATTTTAAGCCTGAACGGAACCATGTTGCAGTCACACTGCCAAGGGTTGTAGTACATTTCTACAGTAGAAGTTACTGACAAGATTTTATAAATTGACGGGGGAAGGGCGGATATCTGGTTGCTACTCAACGTCAAATACTTGACTTTGGGTAGATTTGAAAAAGTTCCAGCCTGAATATTAGGTATCTGGTTTACGTTCAGAAACAGAGTTTGAAGCCTGGGTAAGTCTGAAAATGTGTCAGATTGAATTCCCTTTATCTGGTTGGACTGCAGATGCAACGTTTGGAGGTTGGGGAGATTTAAGAAAGCACAAGCCTGAATTTTGAATATCTGGTTGTGAGCCAGGCTCAAATATCGGAGCAATGGTAGGTATGAGAATGTGCCACATTGAACGATAGTTATGTTATTGTAGTCAATCTCCAATCCTTCGAGTTCGGTTAATCTTGAAAATGTCCCAGGATGAATGTTTGCTATCTGGTTTTTGCTCAGACACAAAACTAAGAGATTTGGTAGATTTAGAAATGTCTCTTTGTGAAGATAGGTAATCTTGTTCATAATAAAGCTCAACCATCGAAGCTGGAATAGAGGGGGGAAACGATCTACGGTCACTATACGATTTTCACCAAAGTTTAGACGCCCCAAGTTCTTATATCTCGCCAGCACATTCATCTCTGGCTTACTTAAAGTTGTTATTGTATTATATCTCAGGTCTATGGATTTTATAAATTTTGGTAGGTTCTGGGGGATCCTGGTGAGTTTCAAACTGCGACAGTCATAGGAGAAGCCCGGTCTGCATTCAGCCCCTGCATCTGGCATGTCGAGCTCAATCATGAAGATAAGAAGGAAAATAACCATTTCCTGTAACTTTCTGCCCATGTTGTCACCTAAGAAAAACAAGTAGAAGGGTTTGATTTAATAAGTGACAGCTTTTCAAAGCAATCGCATTTGGATATGCTCGGAAGATGTGTCAAGTGTCCTTATTATATAAGTTAACATTTCGCCAAGTGTTGCCGAATTTTAAGTATACATTCACAAACCAGACGAATAGCATTTGTTTCTAGCTTGGCGTTGTTACAACAATGAGAGAGAAATACTTCTGTCAAAGTATAAAATGACTCTAGTATAACCTAATTTACGTGTGTAAACCAGGCATTTCCCTAGCGTGAGGCTTTCGACAGAAAGAAAAAAAGACCATAGATGAAACCCACCATGAAAATTGCGCACACAGATGTTACGCGCATGTATGGAAGCTTGTACGATCGAAGGGTAAGTTATCAACAAAGAATGGGCAAATAAAATGGACAAAGCAATGAAAAAAAGTAGAATGAATTGAAACATGTATCTTTTAGATACATTGCAGTAAAGGTATTTTCTGTACCAAATGAATATATCACACAAAACCTGCATCAAAACAAATTCCAAAGGGAATACTCAGGTGATTCTACTACGCACGCGCAAAAATATTCCACACATGCCTGTACAATTTGGGGAATTCTTGACAAACGGACGCACACTATTCTATTAGGCTAGCCCCTGAGGCGTCGCCAAAAACATAAGAAAACTATCAAATGAAAACGCCCACATTGTCATATCACGGAATCGAATCCAGTTATTATTATGCATATGTGCAATTGAGAATTCACCCATAGTACACAACTGCAAGTATTAATTCTATACTGTCTACCGAATGTCTTCAGTTTGCACTTTTTAGCACTATATGCCGTTTTGTCGATGCCCTTTAATTGCCAGAGCACTCAAAGGATACGCGCGTGCGTACCTAATCCGTTGTTTAGTTTAACAAACAGTTTTCAATTAACATATATGTATATATAGGAGGTACTGATTGTCTGAAGTCGGTTATTTGCATATCTACATTTATAATGTGAATAATAATGATTTACAGACTTTCACGGCCACAGTTGTGAATGGATCCGTAACTGATTCCAGACATCGAGATTGTTGGTTTTCTTTTTACTTCTAAACGTCACGAAATATTCCAGGAGGTTAGAAATCTGCACATCAAAATCTGGCTGTCAGTGACGCAGTTCATGTCATATTTTACACCCAGCACTCTTTACATTAGGGTGTTTATATTGTTTAAAGCTACCTATTTGCATAAGAAAACTTAAAAGGATAACCGGCTCCACACATAGATTGCTTTTAAGATCTGAGCCTCAAAAATATCCACAGAGGTTAGATATCTGTGCATCTAGATCTGACTATTCAATATTAAAATTTTGAGAAAAAACATTCGCACTCAAAATATTTGGCTGTTACCCAAGTAGGGCTTGCCGGTTTCACAGATTGCTCTAAACGTCAAGGAATATCCAAAGAGATGAAAGGTCTATGCATCAAAATCTGTCCGTCATTTAAGCACAACACGTCATATGTTACCCCCGGTACTTTTAACATCAGGGTGCCGTAATTGTCTATATCGGCCTATTCAGTATTAGAATTTAGCAATTCGTTTGCTCAAGGTTGCCTTTTTCTCATCTGATGAATAGAGAGCGGCAACATTTGTAGAGAAAAAAGAAACATTCCCACTCAAAATATTTGGCTGTTACTCAAGTAGGGCTTACCGGTTCCACACATCGAAATTGCTTTTACTTCTAAACGTAAATATCCACGAAATATCCACAGAGGTTAAAAATCTGTACATCAAAATCTGGCCGTCAGTGACGCACTACATGCTATTTGTTACACCCAGCACTATAACATTAGGGTGTATTGATTGTTTAAAGCTACCTATTGGCATATCAAAACTCAAAATGATAAAGGTCTCTGCACATCGAGAATACTTTTAGGATCTAAACGTCAAGAAATATCCAGAGAAGTTAAAGATCTGTTCATCAAAATCTGACCGTCATTGAAACACGTCATGTCATTTGCTACACTCAGTACTTTTAATATCGGGGCGTCTTAATTGTCTAGATCTGCCTATTAAATATTAAGATTGAGCGGGTTGTTTGCTCAAGGTTGCGTTTTACTCATCTTATGTATAGAGAGGGGCAACAACTGTAGAGAAAAGAACATTTGCTTCCAAAATATTTGGCTGTCCCCCAAAAAGGGTTGGTGCCTAGATCTACAAGCAATACTTGAAGATCAAAATAGAAAAAAACGAAAGCTGTTGTCTTCATGAATATTTTCAATCAATGACGCTAAAACCATGCTCCAAATTCTTCTTCCACTTGAGGTTTCCCTATTTTTACCGATACGATCGCATGAGATGAAAAATAATATTCCTACCATGTTGCCATACATAATAATCATCTTATAAAGCAATTAAATAAATGTGTAATGAATTAGGCAACAAATGTAAGAAAAATTCCTTCCCCTATGGACGTATTGTGCCAAACTTCCTCGGAGGCTATCTAGCAACCAAATCTTTCTTACTTGCGAAAAAAGTTTGTTTGTTTGTTTGTTTGTTTATATTTAGTTAATTTTTAGGTACGATAAACACTGTGTATCGTAGCTGTCTACATAGACAATAAGCATGAAACTTGATTTCATCTTACTTTTCAATCTTTCCAAGCGGTTTTCGGCAGCAGGCCACCGTCTTACCAACTTTGTGACTGGAACGTCGTTTATCCCCTGTTGTTGCTGCCTTGCCTGTCGCTCATCTGCTCTGTGTAGCTGTGTGGTCGTTTTGTTCGTAGCTTTTGTTTATACGGGCGTATAACATTACATTGTATCGATCCGCGACCCTCGGGTGAAAAGTAGTTCCCTGGAAAAGTTGCAAAGACTCTTATGTGTAAATTGTGCTGAATAATTCAGGAACTTTGTATAAGTTTGAAAATTGGAATCTGTAAATTTGCGCTAGAACAATTTCATTTTAGACGATATACTTCATAGGGCGTCCAAAGCGAACGATTCTGCAATTTTGATCCAATTTTTTGCCATGAAATGTAATGTTTTAGTAGCGTTTGTCTGTGGTTTGGCACGTGGAATCAAGAAAATTTGGATTCATTGCCATCATATTTAGTAAAAAATTAAATCTAAACAGAACTGTTTGTAGTTACGCCCCCTTCGCACGAGAGCAAGAATGAGCCGGAATGCCGTCAGAATGAAAACTATTTTCTCTTCCTAGCAATTCGTAGTGTATTCTAGAAATTTTCACTGCATTCCATATATTTGTGTCCGTTCTTTTGGCTGGCCCGAAAAATAGTGTATTCTAAGTGTATTTTAACTATTCTAACTGCAGTATAACAGCATGCTACGACATTCCAACATCATTCGAAACATTCTTATCTCATTCGATGGAGAAACAAAACGGCAAGCGACTTCGAATCCTGCCAGAATGTCTCGCATATCTCATATATAATGCAGTGACTATACCTAGAATACACTATGAATTCCCAAGATTCCCAAGAATTTTCATTCTGACAGCATTTTGGCTCATTCCTTCTGGTGTGAAGGGATATAAGGTCCATTTGGAATTCCCACCCGAATGACCCCACATGTGGCATGAATTTTGCAAATACTTCATTCCAAGGACCATATACCAGCTGTTACTTTTGATATTATATCTTTTGATATCATATCTTTTTTATTTCGGAGAAAACAAGGTCGTTGACTGATTTATGTACCGTGAAAAGCCAAAACAACATTTGCACTCAAAAGGAAAACAACATTTTGCAAAGGCCGTACCTCTTTTGTTGTTCCAACCAAGGATTTTAAGAATATGCATTTAAAATAGCTATCTTTAGTATAGTGGTATATTTTGTTCTTTCTGCCAAAAATGTAACAATTCAGTTTCCAGAATGATTGTTCGGCAGGTAGGCCTTCTGACCGATCACGCCAGATTGTTACTGTCACTGATCTTGGAGGCTGTGTAAGGTGGTTTATGCCTGGCGACTGAATTGTTACAGTTACATTAAGCAAGAAGCACCAGTATAAGCACCCTGTCAATGACATAGATTGAGAGAGAATCAGAATAACAATTTTGAAAGCTATTATACGACAATTGATCAAAATGTTCACATAAAAGCCAGCTATTTTAAATACATATTCTTAAAATCCTTGGTTGGAACAACACAAGAGGTACGGCCTTCGCAAAATGTTGTTTTCCTTTTGAGTGCAAATGTTGTTTTGGCTTTTCACGGTACATAAATCAGTCAACGACCTTGTTTTCTCCGAAATTCCTCGATGGTTCTTCGAAAGATATAATATCAAAAGATATAATACCAAAAGTAACAGCTGGTATATGGTCCTTGGAATGAAGCATTTGTAAAACTCATGCCACTTTCGGGGCCATTCGGGCGGGAATTCCAAATGGACCTTATATCCCCTGCTCATGAGAAGGAATGAGCCCAAATGCTGTCAGAATGGAAATTCGTTTCTAATCTTGGGACTTCATAGTGTATTCTAGGTATTCTCACTGCATTCGAGATATTTTTTTGGTCACATTCTGGCAGCATTTGAAGTGGCTTGCCGTTTTGGTTCTCCATCGAATGAGATAAGAATCTTTCGAATGATGTTGGAATGTCGTAGCATGATGTTATACTGCAGTTAGAATAGTTAAAATACACTTAGAATACACTTTGAATGCCATTCGATATTTCTCCACTTCAAATGCACCTCGAAAGTTTTTTGCATGTCAAAACTTTCGGGCTAGCCAAAAGAACGGACACAAATATCTGGAATGCACTACGAATTGCTACGAAGAGAAAAGAATTTTCATTCTGACGGCATTCCGGCTCATTCTTGCTCTCTTGCGAAGGGGGCGTAACTGCAAACAGTTCTGTTTAAGTTAAGTCTTCTATCAAATTGAGTCCCAAAGATGCCTTATGTCAACTGCTTGAAGCTAAAAATTCCAAATTGTTGTATGTAAGCACTGATAATGTTTTGTTTTTATCTAAATATCGATGTAAAACAGTGTTACGTGGATAAAAACTTTGGAATTTATTCATTAATGATTTGGACATTGGTTGGAAGGTAAGGACATTTGTTTCAACATTTTCAGCTTGCATGCCAAACACACCATGATAGTTGTTGCTCCCTTTTTCATCCAGAATACACTCTTTCCAAACTATTAATGAAGGTATGAAAGTTATCACATTTGGCCAGTTCAGGAGTTCTATCAAACATAGTGAGTATTTTGCATTTTCTTCATAAAAAGATGGCATCAAAGAGTACCCTTCAATGTTTTCCCCCTTTGATCACACCTGTGTTTACATAAGTCTGTGGAATTTATCCTAAAGACTGGGGGTCAGGTAAACATAATATTTGTGACGAGGCGTTTTCATTGAAATGTCAAAAATGCTGTCGCCTGCCTTTACGACTTGATACGGAGCAAATTATAGACAGCAGGACTGGTCACTTCGTTTTTCCACAACGCCTGTACCGTTTTACAAAAAATGCACCACAACATTCATATTGGTTGATGGCTCAGAAGCTTATTATAGCCACAGGTGGGATTTCACCCTCTAAAAAATGGCTGTCGCCTGAGGAGACACGAAGAATTTGAATAGTATCCAAAAATGTAACAATTAAGTTTCCAGAATGATTGTTCGGCAGGTAGGCCTTCTGACCGGTCACGCCAGATTGTTACTGTCACTGACCTTGGAGGCTGTGTAAGGTGGTTTATGCCGGAAAGCTCCCGGGGCCAAAAATAATAATTTCTTTCATAGATCAAGATCTAGTTTTTTTACTAAATATGATGGCAATGTATCAAAATTTTCTTGATTCCTGATGCCAAACCACAGAAAAACGCTACCAAACCATTACATTTCTTGGCAAAAGTATTGAATCGAAATTACAGAATCGTTCGCTTTTGACGCCCTTCTAGATATAGCATCTAAAATGAAATTTTTCTAGCGCAAATTTACAAAGCATATTCCATTTTTTTAAAATTCATACCAAGTTCCTGATTATTCAGTACAATTTACACATAAGACTCTCTACGACTTTTCCAGGGAACTACTCTTCACCCGAGGGTCGCGGATTGATACAATGTAATGTGACACGCCCGTATAAACAAAAGCTACGAACAAACCGACCACACAGAGCAGATGAGCGACAAGCAAGACAGCAACAGCAGGGGATAAAAGACGTTCCAGTCACAAAGTTGGTAAGATGGTGGCCGGCTGAAAACCGCTTTGAAAGATTGAAAGGTAAGGTAAGATGAGATCAAGTTTCATACTTATTTGCCTATGTAGAACTAACTAGCATAGATACAACTTGTTTATCTAAAAATTCACTTTCTTCACAAGTAAGAAATATTTGGCTACTATATAGCCTCTAAGGCACTTCCGTACAATACGCCCATTCGGGGGAAGGAATTTTACATTTGTTGCCCAATTCATTACACATTTATCTAATTACTTTATAAGATGATTATTTGATATGGCAACATGGTAGGAAAGTATCATTTTTCATCGGTTGAAAATAGGGAAACATCAATTGGAAGAAGAATTCGGACCATGGTTTTACCGTCATTGTGAAAATATTAATGAAAACAACAGCTTTCGTTTTTTTTTCGATTTTGATCTTCGAGTATTTCTTGTAGATGTAGGCACCAACCCTACTTGGGTGACAGCCAAATATTTTGGAAGCAAATGTTTTTTTTTTATAATTGTTGCCTCTCTCTAGTCAACAGATGAGTAAAAGGCAACCTTGAGCAAACGAATCGCGAAATTTCAATATTGAAAAGGCAGATCTAGACAATTAAGACGCTCTTATGTTAAAAGTACTGGGTGTAACATATGACATGTTTTGTTTCAATGACGAACAGATTTTGATGCACAGATCTTTACCCTCTGTAGATATTTCTTGGCGTTTAGATATTAAAAACAATCTCGATGTGTAGAACCGGTAAGGTCTACTTGGGTAACAGCCAAATATTTTGAGTGCGAATGTTTTTTTTTTCTCTTTTATTGTTGCCTCTCTCTATTCATCAGATGAGTAAAAGGCAACCTTGAGTATACTAAACAACCCGCTAAATCGTAATATTGAAAAGGCAGATCTAGAAAATTAAGACACCCTGATGTTGAAAGTATTGGGTGTAACATATGACATGTTGTGTTTCAATGACGGTCAGATTTTGATGCACAGATCTTTAACCTCTGTGAATATTTCTTGACGTTTAGTTCTTAACCCTTGTGGTGCTGGCAAATTTTTCACTATACATTTTCCAAAATTCTGTGCGTTTTAGACCCTTTGGAAAGAAGGGATACTGCTTTCACTATGCTACATTTTTGAATTGCAGCGACCTTCAGCTTTGTAATAATGTATAGTTTCATTAGGTTATTTGGAAGGAAAGTAACAAAAAAGTAGCATAGTGAAAACAATACCAAAATAAGCTTCCCAACATATGTTGGGCGCAGCACTACAACGAATCTTGACGTGTGGAACCGGTGACTCTCTATTCTTTAGATGAGAAAAAGGGAGCCTTGGGCAAACGAATCACTAAATCTTATTATTATTGAAAAGGCAGATCTAGACAATTAAGACGCTCTGATGTTAAAAGTACTTGGTGTAACATATGACATGTTTGTTTCAAGGACGGTCAGATTTTGATGAACAGATCTTTAACTTCTCTGGATATTTCTTGACGCTTAGATCTTAAAAGTATTCTCGATATGTGGAGACCTTGATCATTTTGAGTTTCGATGTGCCAATAGGTAGCTTAAAACAATCAATACACCCTAATGTTAATAGTGCTGGGTGTAACAAATGGCATGTACTGCGTCACTGACGGCCAGACTTTGATGTACAGATTTTTAACCTCTGTGGATATTTCGTGACGTTTAGAAGTAAAAACAATCTCGATGTGTGGAACCGGTAAGCCCTACTTGAGTAACAGCCAAATATTTTGAGTGCGAATGTTTTTTTTTCTCTACAAATGTTGCCGCTCTCTATTCATCAGATGAGAAAAAGGCAACATTGAGCAAACGAATTGCTTAATTCTAATACTGAATAGGCAGATCTAGACAAATACGGCACCCTGATGTTAAAAGTACCGGGGGCAACATATGACGTGCTGTGCTTAAATGACGGACAGATTTTGATGCATAGTTTCATTAGTTATTTGGAAGGAAAGTAACAAAAACGTAGTATAGTGAAAACATAACCAACATATGCTTCCCAACATATGTTGGGCGCAGCACTACAACGGTTAAAAGGAATCTTGACGTGTGGAACCGGTGACTCTCTATTCTTTAGATGAGAAAAAGGGAGCCTTGGGCAAACGAATCGCTAAATGTTAATATTGAAAAGGCAGATCTAGACAATTAAGACACCCTGATGTTAAAAGTATTGGGTGTAACATGACATGTTGTGTTTCAATGACGGTCAGATTTTGATGAACAGATCTTTAACTTCTGTGGATATTTCTTGACGTCTAGATCTTAAAAGCAATCTCGATATGTGGAGACCTTTATCATTTTGAGTTCTGATATGCCAATAGGTAGCTTTAAACAATCAATACACCCTAATGTTAATAGTGCTGGGTGTAACAAATGGCATGTAGTGCGTCACTGATGTACAGATTTTTAACCTCTCTGGATATTTTGTGACGTTTAGAAGTAAAAGCAATCTCGATGTGTGGAACCGGTAAGCCCTACTTGGGTAACAGCCAAATATTTTGAGTGCGAATGTTGTTTTTTTCTCTACAAATGTTGCCGCTCTCTATTCATCAGATGAGAAAAAGGCAACCTTGAGCAAACGAATTGCTTAATTCTAATACTGAATAGGCAGATATAGACAATTACGGCACCCTGATGTTAAAAGTACCGGGGGTAACATATGACGTGTTGTGCTTAAATGACGGACAGATTTTGATGTATAGACCTTTCACCTCTTTGGATATTCCTTGACGTTTAGAACAATCTGTGAAACTGATAAAGCCCTACTTGGGTAACAGCCAAATATTTTGAGTGCGAATGTTTTTTTTCTCTACAATTGTTTCTCTATTCATCAGATGAGTAAAATGCAATCTTGAGCAAAACTTTAATATTGGATAGTCAGATCTAGATGCACAGATATCTAACCTCTGTGGATCTTTTTTGAGGCTCAGATCTTAAAAGTAATCTATGTGTGGAGCCGGTTATCCTTTTAAGTTTTCGTATGCAAATAGGTAGCTTTAAACAATAAAAACACCCTAATGTAAAGAGTGCTGGATGTAACATATGACATGAACTGCGTCACTGACGGCTGATTTTGATGTGCATATTTCTAACCTCCTGGAATATTTCGTAACGTTTAGAAGTAACAATAAAAACAATCTTGATGTTTGGAATCAGTTACGGATCCATTCACAACTGTGGCCTTAAAAGTCTGTAAATCATTATTATTCAAATTCTAAATGTTGATATGCAAATAGCCGACTTCAGACAATCAGTACCTCCTATGTATACATATATGTTTAATTGAAAACTGTTTGTTAAACTAAACAACGCTTTAGGTAAGTAAGCACGTATTCTTTGAGTGCTCTGTCAAGAAAAGGGTATCGACAAAACGGAATGCAGTGCTAAAAAAGTGCAAACTAAAGACATTTAGCAGACAATAGAGAATTTAATACTTGTAGTTGTGTACTTTGGGTGAATTCTCAATCGCACATATGCATGATAATAACTGGATTCGATTCTGTGATGTGACAATGTGGGCGTTTTTATTTAATCGTTTTGGCGACGCCTCAGGGGCTATCCTAATAGAATAATTCGCGTCCGTTTGTCAGGAATTCCCCAAATGTACAGGCATGTGTGGGATATTTTTGCGCGTGCGTAGTAGGATCACCTGCATGAGTATTCCCTTGGGAATTTGTTTTGATGCAGGTTTAATTTTGTGTGATATATTCATTTCGTACAGAAAATGCCATTACTGCTATGTATCTAAAAAAAGATACATGTTTCAATTCATTCTACTTTTTTTCATTGCTTTGTCCATTTTATTTGCCCATTCTTTGTTGATAACTTACCCTTCGATCGTACAAGCTTCCATACATTCGTGTAACATCTGTGTGCGCAATTTTCATGGTGGGTTTCATCCATGGTCTTTTTCCTTTCTGTCGAAAGCCTCACACTAGGGAAATGCCTGGTTTACACACGTAAATGGAGTTTAGCTTATATTAGAGTCATTTTATACTTTTACAGAAGTATTTCTCTCTCATTGTTGTAACAACGCCAAGCTAGAAACAAATGCTATTCGTCTGGTTGGTGAATGTATACTTAAAATTCGACACCACTTGGCGAAATGTGAACTTATATAAGGACACTTGACACATCTTCCGAGCATATACAAATGCGATTGCTTTGAAAAGCTGTAACATATCAAATCAAACCCTTCTACTTGTTATTTTTTAGGTGACAACATGGGCAGAAAGTTACAGGAAATGGTTATTTTCCTTCTTATCTTCATGATTGAGCTCGACATGCCAGATGCAGGGGCTGAATGCAGACCGGGCTTCTCCTGTGTCAGTGACAGTCGCAGTTTGAAACTCACCAGTATCCCCCAGAACCTACCAAAATTGATAATGAACATGGACCTGAGATATAATACAATAACAACTTTAAGCAAGCCAGAGATGAATGTGCTGGCGAGATATAAGAACTTGGGGAGTCTAAACTTTGCTGAAAATCGTATAGCGACCGTAGATCGTTTCCCCCCTCTATTCCAGCTTCGATGGTTGAGCTTTATTAAGAACAAGATTACCTATCTTCACAAAGAGACATTTCTAAATCTACCAAGACTCGTAGTTTTGTATCTGATGAAAAACCAGATAGCAAACATTCATCCTGGGACATTTTCAAGATTAACCAAACTCAAAGAATTGTACATTGCCTACAATAACATAACTATCGTTCAATGTGGCACATTCTCACACCTACCATTGCTCCGATATTTGAGCCTGGCTCACAACCAGATATTCAAAATTCAGGCTTGTGCTTTCTTAAATCTCCCCCACCTCCAAACGTTGCATCTGCAGTCCAACCAGATAAAGGGAATTCAATCTGACACATTTTCAGACTTACCCAGGCTTCAAACTCTGTTTCTGAACGTAAACAAGATACCTAATATTCAGGCTGGTACTTTTTCAAATCTACCCAAACTCCAGTCTTTGACGCTGAGTGACAACCAGATATCCGCCCTTCCCCCGTCAATTTATAAAATCCTGTCAGTAACTTCTAATGTAGAAATGTACTACAACCCTTGGCAGTGTGACTGCAACATGGTTCCATTCAGGCTTAAAATGACCGGGACTCATTCATTTGAAAGTCAGATAGCATGTGCCCGACCTGCTAACTTAGTGAACAAAATGCTGAAAAATATCGAACCAGAAGACCTGATCTGTGAAGAACAAACTACATCAACGATGTTTGATACCAAAACCCCATTTACCTCATCTCCAGTGTCTACATCTTTTCCATCTGGCAATACAGAGAGAAATACTGATTCAGCAAATAATGGCTCGACAAGGTTTGTTGGTAACCAATTTGACAGTGCTAATAGCTGTTCCAACGATGTAACCTTCTGTTATCATTGGTACTTTAAACACAATGCTGGCTCTCAGCCACGTCCAGCAGATGAGAAGAAATGGGAAGGGTTACCAACTGAAACAACGACTGAAAGTAACAATTCCATTGAATCGCCCCCTAGCCCCATACTTTTAATTGTTATTGGATCTAACTGTGGTTCAATAGCTGGTACTGCCATCATTGTTGCAATCATTATCATAATACGAAGGACGAGGAGGGCTTCGTGCCCAGTTGGTGCAAAAACCAGTATTCAGAATGAAACAGTGCAGGGCCGGCTTCAGGCGACAAGTACTCAGTTTCCAAATGTTACAAACACTACTGCTAGTGTAACAGTTTCCATGATTGCAAGCGGTCAGGCCGACCAGGGTCAGTATCAGGATTCCATTCGATATCAAAACTGCGACATTGGTAACACACCAGGTCCAAGTCCTGGAATTGGTTTGAGAACCTCAAACACCACATCTACTGTAGTAACGAGTAGCCATGGTCAAACATGGCGAGGGTTGTCTCCAAATGAACTGCCTGTAGCCTTACAGCCAAATTCTATGTATAATGGTACACAATCAAATCCTCCAAAAACTACATGTTCTGAAATAACAAGTGATGATTATCAAGCAACCCGAGAAACATACACGCACACCACATCTGCTGTTAAAACTTGTGGTGCTGTTCATGTGTATGAAGATATGGATGAACAAAATTATCAGGCATTGCAGGATCAGTGTCAGGCCGCTATTGAATCTAACACAAGTTGTTCATATGCTGCAATAGCTAGTGGTCATGTCCAGTCAGAGCAATATCAGTCTGCCCGAGTAATGTACACAACAACTGTAAAGACTAGCGGCCATGCTGGCCTGTATAAAAATATGGATAGCCAACATTATCAGCCATTGCAGGGCCAGTGTCTGACCAACACTACATCTAACACAACTACCACAGCTGCGGCAGTGAACAATGGCAATGGTCAGACAGTGCAGGACCAGTCTGAAACCACCAATAGCTCCGACATAAACACCTTAGCTGTTCCAATGAAAAATATTCATGACAAAAAAGGACAGAATCAGTTTCAAATTGTAACTGAACAGAGCGAAAACATTGGAAGTACTACAATGCTTAGTGGTCATGATGAGACAGGGCAGATTCAGTCTCAGAGCTTTACTGAGTCGAACACAAACACTACTACTACTGTAATGGTTAGTGGTCATGACCACACAGTACAGGACCAGTCTCAGGCCATTACTGAGTCGAACACAAACACTACTACTACTGTAATGGTTAGTGGTCATGACAACACAGTACAGGACCAGTCACATGCCATCACTGAGTCCAACACAAACACTACTACTACTGTAATGGTTAGTGGTCATGACCACACAGTACAGGACCAGTCTCAGGCCATTACTGAGTCGAACACAAACACTACTATTACTGTAATGGCTAGTGGTCATGACCACACAGAACAGGACCAGTCATATGCCATTACTGAAAATAAGGTCCCTAACACCCCTCAAGGAAGTAAACCCCCTCTAGACGAGCCACCTCCCCTTCCTCCCAAACGCAAGGGTGTTGTTGCCCCGTCTGAAAAACAAACCCAAGACAATTCGAACATTTACGAAGAAATGACATAGAATAGAATTCTGAAGGATACACAACATTCTTTCAGCTTTGCAACTAAAGCCTTTGGTTTAGAATTGTTGCTACTCACTGTAACCAAAGTGAGATGCTTATTTGAATTTGGGGAGATTGAATTTGTAAAATTCTTTTGGAATGATAGCGCCTGTGTAAAAATGAATATAAGTGACATGTTTTTTTTTTGGTATTATGTAAATATTGTATTGTATGTATGTGTTATGTGTATACGTATCCAGGGCCTCCATGAAAAGCAGTGTTTGTCACTGATGGGAGCTTACGCTGATAAATAAATAAAAGCAACAACAAAGTAAAACAATATCTTAAGCTTGTAACTTTTATCTTAAGCTTGTAACTTAAATGTGAAACCTGATTATCACTGTCCGTCCATAGTTCTTGTCGTAACTGAATTGCTAGCAAAATATATGGGCATCTCCCTGAAAATAATCTCCTGAACAAATGTTTACTTCTGCTTATTATTTGATGTTTTATGATTGTTATGTTTCATAATATGTACTTTGAAAACTAACAGGGTATTTCCGTTATTCTTGATGTGACTTTATCTATACCGTAGCAATTATTACCCGAAGAATGATGTATTTCTGAAGATTTTGTGTATGAAATAGAGTGTATGAAATATGTACATATGTGATCTGAAATGGACAGGCATACTGTGTGTGTACCTTACCTTAGACCTTAGATCCTCCCGCAACACTGTTGCATTGTGTGTATACCAAGAATGTATCATTGCTCATCAGTAGCCATACATATGATTTGTATTTCATTGAATACATTCAGTTGTGTACGACATGTAGTACTTATCATGAAGAGAATTTGTGGCTTGGAAAGTATGATACGTAAATTGCTTATATGGCCAAATAGGAGTCAGTTGTTTCACGAGATTTTCTTTATTATGAAATGTCATGTATTGACCCTTTTGTTGCATTCTACTTTTATTATCAACATTGATGTACTTGTTTTCACAACTTCATAAAACATATTTTATGTACAGCACTATGATATGTTTCAGGTCAGACACTAGCAGAGAATTTATTGTATACTGCTATTTCATGGAATCTTGAAAGACGTATTACAGCGGAGGTAAACTAAGCAATTATCTTCTTGAACTAGTTTAACTGTAATTTACAACACAAAAATTGAAGCAATTATGTTCTTCACAAGCTCTGAGTAGAGATGTGATGTTGTCCGAATTTATCTACGTAAACAACATTTGACAAAATCCACTCAATTCTTCATACCATTTGCTATATGAGTCACTTTGCAGTGTGACAGTGTGTCTCTAGTACTGGTCTTATGTACCACCGTGCTACCAAGTGAGGATTGCTTTCAATTCTTTTTGGAAGAAGCATAAAAAACTGTCACCTATTAAAAGGCATGTTGTTATACAATTAATTATACACTTGTATTTCGAACGTACATTTTGTATAGAAGTAAAAGTAAGAACTAGTTGAGAGATTAGGTCTCACCTTGTATATGCTGAATGTGCAGTTTTGTTTATTAAAAATGTAAATCTATATTAATGGTAAGACTTATCTTTGATTCACAGTACACACAATGAATCCCGACTAGGGCTAGGGGAAACATTACATATACAGAGAACGGCCTGTCACGCGTCACTACTTCCATGATATTCAATTGCAAGAACACTTGGCAACTGGAAACTATTGATAAGTAAAAAATCTACAATTAGCTTATTACCGATTTTGTCTCTGTGGTTATTGTTTAATACAGAATGTTATAAAAGAAACAAGATATCAAAACAGGACGTTCCGCTGCAATACCTTAGAAACCCGCAAAAATGGCAAAGTGCCCCGAATGGGCGCGATGATTGCAAAGCTACTTTTGATAAATGCGTTAACGCTCGTTCACCTTTTCCGCGTGGTATCCTATATCCGTTGTTTTTGCCGAACACGGTTTAGGGATATTGATATCAATTCGACATAAAGTGGTTTCAAATTACAATATTTTCAATTCCAAATGATGCAAATTCAAACCACCTCTGTCAATTTGACATCGCTTTTAAAAACAACGGATATAGGTTACTCCTCGACTCAATGTGAACTAGCGTTACCAGTTAAGTCACTCCAACGCTACGATTTAGACATGTAAAAAAAAATCGTCGGTGGCAGTCGGGTCGCATACCAATGTCTAGACGTGTTTTCCTTATATTTTAGGGCTTTCACCTTTGACCTGCACATGTGCAGTTGGATTTATGAACGTGACGTTTAATGGCGCTAGGTACGAGGGGTGATAAAGAGTTCTCGGCCTCACCCAGACATGATAAGAACAACTCAAATTTTGAGGCACAACGTCTTAGTATGAAGCCTTTTATCAATATCCTCCAAATTTCAAATCATTGCAGTCATTACTTTCCAGGCATTCGTTTCTTGAAAATCAGAAGGTAAGTGGCGAGAAAAACAAGGGTGAATTGTGATTAGACATGTGTGGGTCGAGTTCCCCATGGCGTAAATTCTTTGTCATTAACAAAAAACATTGTCAAAATGGACGTGGCCTCCGAAAAAAACCCAAAACGTATGGACAAATTGCTCGTACGGCGGGTTGTGCCCTTAGCTTAAGACTTTGCCCTCTATTACCTGTCTGGTCAACAGGAGTGAAGAAACTGTAGACCGGTATCCTGTCAAGACCTTTCATGATTTTGAACAACTGGATCATGTCCCCTCTCTGTCGCCTGTATTCAAAGGTTGATCTATACCACCATGGAAACACACATAGCCTCTCATCTCCTATCTGGGCCCGGAATCCTAAGGAGGCTGCCAACTACAGAGTAGATCGCTGAAAACCTTCCGACACCCTTCAACCATGACATACACATGAAGCTCTCCAGACCCCTCGTGAGTCCCTTCCTCATGACACTCACCTACCCAGAAGGGAATGGGTGGACCTGAACAGAGCCAGGTGCGGAGTAGGTAGGACTAGAGACAACCTACTGAAATGGGGACGGGTGAACTCGTCGTTGAGTGTCATTGTGGCCACCCAACCCAAACTATGGGACACATTATAGAGGACTGTGTATTAGGCCCCAACACCTCCAACCAGGACCTACTAGAAGCCAACGAGAAGACCGTGGCCTGGCTGTAGTACTGGCACGGAACGATATGATGATAATCTGGGCCCGGCAGCTGCTTGGCCGCGACTGGTCTGAGGCGGTTAGGTGGCCGGTGCAGTTCCTTGCTATCTCGCCTGATGGCGCGGCACCACCATAAATCCGCGATGATATGGATCCAACTTAGGAAGCACAGACAGGCAGACACTTCGAAAAGATACATCTGTACCCGGATTTGGTAGTTGATTACAATCTCTGAGGTATATTTTGTTCCTTCTGCCAAAAATGTAACAATTCAGTTTCCAGAATGATTGTTCGGCAGGCCAGGTAGGCCTTCTGACCGATCACGCCAGATTGTTACTGTCACTGATCTTGGAGGCTGTGTAAGGTGGTTTATGCCTGGCGACTGAATTGTTACAGTTACATTAAGCAGGAAGCACCAGTATAAGCACCCTGTCAATGACATAGATGTGAGTCAGAATAACAATTTTGAAAGCTATTGTACGACAATTGATCAAAATGTTCACATAAAGACAGCTATTTTAAATGCATATTCTTAAAATCCTTGGTTGGAACAACAAAAGAGGTACGGCCTTCGCAAAATGTTGTTTTCCTTTTGAGTACAAATGTTGTTTTGGCTTTTCACGGTACATAAATCAGTCAACGACCTTGTTTTCTCCGAAATTCCTCGATGGTTTTTAAAAGATATAATATCAAAAGATATAATATCAAAAGTAACAGCTGGTATATGGTCCTTGGAATGAAGTATTTGCAAAATTCATGCCACATTCGGGATCATTCGGGTGGGAATTTCAAATGGACCTTATATCCCTTCACACCAGAAGGAATGAGCCAAAATGCAGTCAGAATGAAAATTCTTTTCTAATCTTGGGAATTCATAGTGTATTCTAGGTATGGTCACTGCATTCGAGATATTCTTTTTGCCACATTCTGGCAGGATTCGAAGTCGGTTGCCGTTTTGTTTCTCCATCGAATGGGATAAGAATGTTTCGAATGATGTTGGAATGTCGTAGCATGCTGTTATACTGCAGTTAAAATACACTTAGCATACACTTTGAATGCCATTCGATATTTCTCCACTTCAAATGGCATTTCGGGACAGCCAAAAGAACGGACACAAATATATGGAATGCAGTGAAAATTTCTAGAATACACTACGAATTGCTAGGAAGAGAAAATAGTTTTCATTCTGACGGCATTCCGGCTCATTCTTGCTCTCGTGCGAAGGGGGCTTAACTGCAAACAGTTCTGTTTATGTTTAGTCTTCGATCAAATTGAGTCCCAAAGATGCCTTAGGTCAACTGCTTGAAACTAAAAATTCCAAATTGTTGTATATAAGCACTGATAAGATTTATTTTATCTAAATAACGATGTAAAACAGTGTAACGTAGATAAACTTTGGAATTTGTTTTATCAATGATTTGGACATTGGTTGGAAGGTAAGGACATTTGTTTCAACATTTTCAGCTTGCATGCCAAACACACCATATGATAGTTGTTGCTCCCTTTTTCATCCAGAATACGCTCTTTCCAAGCTATTAATGAAGGTAAGAAAGTTATCACATTTGGCCAGTTCAGGAATTCTATCAAACATAGTAAGTATTTTGCATTTTCTTCATAAAAAGATGGCATCAAAGAGTAGCCTTCAATGTTTTCCCCCTTTGATCACACCTGTGTTTACATAAGTCTGTGGAATTTATCCTAAAGACTAGGGGTCAGGTAAACATACTATTTGTGACGAGGCGTATACGGCTCGTTTTCATTGAAATGTCAAAAATGCTGTTGCCTGCCTTTACGACTTGATACGGAGCAAATTATAGACAGCATGACTGGTCACTTCGTTTTTCCACAACCCCTGTACCGTTTTACAAAAAATGCACCACAACATTCATATTGGTTGATGGCTCAGAAGCTTATTATAGCCACAGGTGGGATTTCACCCTCTAAAAAATGGCTGTCGCCTGAGGAGACACGAAGAATTTGAATAGTATCCAAAAATGTAACAATTCAGTTTCCAGAATGATAGGCCCTCTGAACGATCACGCCAGATTGTTACTGTCACTGATCTTGGAGGCTGTGTGAGGTGGTTTATGCCGGAAAGCGCCCGGGGCCCAAAATAGTAATTTCTTTCATAGATCAAGATCTAGTTTTTTACTAAATATGATGGCAATGAATCAGAATTTTCTTGATTCCTGATGCCAAACCACAGACAAACGCTACCAAACCATTACATTTCTTGGCAAAGGCATTGAATCGAAATTGCTAAATTGTTCGCTTTTGACAACCTGTTATATATATATCGTCTAAAATGAAATTGTTCTAGCGCAAATTTACAAAGCAGATTCCAATGTTTTTAAAAACTGATACAAAGCTCCTCAATTATTCAGCACAATTTACACATAAGAGTCTCTGCGACTTTTCCAGGGAACTACTTTTCACGGGTCGCGGATTGATACATTGTAATGTGACACGCCCGTATAAACAAAAGCTACAAACAAAACAGCTACACAGAGCAGATGGGCAACAAGCAAGACAGCAACAACAGGGGATAAAAGTTCCAGTCACACAGTTGGAAAGATGGTGGCCGACTGAAAACCGCTTTTAAAGATTAAAAGGTAAGATAAGGTGAGATCAAGTTTCATGCTTATTCGCCTATGTAGAACTAACTAGCATAGATACAACCTGCTTATCTAAAAATTCACTTTCTTCACAAGTAAGAAAGATTTAGCTACTATATAGCCTCTGCGGCAGTTCCGTACAATACGCCCATTCGGGGGAAGGAATTTGTCTTACGTTTGCTGCCAAATTCCTTACAAATTTATCTAATTACTTTATAAGATGATTATTTGATATGGCAACATGGTAGGAAAGTATCATTTTTCATCTCATTCAACCGTATCGGTTAAATACAGGGAAAAATCAATTGGAAGAAGAATTTGGACCATGGTTTTACTGTCATTGTGAAAATGTTCATGAAAACAACAGCTTTCATTTTTTTTCTATTTTGATCTTCGAGTATGGCTTGTAGAGTTTTAGGCACCAACCCTACTTGGGGCACAGCCAAATATTTTGGAAGCGAATGTTTTCTCTACAATTGTGGCCTCTCTCTATTCATGAGATGAGAAAAATACAACCTTGAGCAAACAAACCGCTAAACTTTAATATTGAATATCTTATCTAACAATTACGGCACCCTTATGTTAAAAGTACTGGCTGTAACATATGACATGTGCTTCAATGACGGTCAGATTATTACGTCTGTGGATATTTGTGGTATATATGCACATACCTCTGTGGATATTTCTTGACATTACGATTTCCCCCCTCAGCGACACCCCAGTAGGGGTTTTTAGAGGGTATTCAAGACGAAGACGAAGATATAAACCTTGTGGTGCTGCAAAATTTTCACAATACATCTTCCCAATGCTGGGCGTTTTAGACCCTTTGGAAAGTAGGGGTACTGTTTTCACTATGCTACACTTTTAAAGAGTAGCGACCTTCAGCTTTGTAATAATGTATAGTTTCATTAGGTTATTTGGAAGGAAAGTAACAAAAAAGTAGCATAGTGAAAACAATACCAACATATGCTTCCCAACATATGTTGGGCACAGCACTACAACGGTTAAAAAGAATCTTGACGTGTGGAACCGGGGACTCTCTATTCTTTAGATGAGGAAAAGGGAGCCTTGGGCAAACGAATCGCTAAATTTTAATATTGAAAAGGTAGATCTAGACAATTAAGACGCTCTGATGTTAAAAGTACTGAGTGTAGCAAATGACATGTTTTGTTTCAATGACGGTCAGATTTTGATGAACAGATCTTTAACCTCTGTGGATAATTCTCGAAGTTTAGATCTTAAAAGTATTCTCGATGCGTTGAGCTGGTAGTCGCTACCTGGCTAACAGCCAAATATTTTGAGTGCGAATGTTTTTTTTTCTCTACAGTTGTTGCCCCTCTCTATACATAAGATGAGTAAAACGCAACCTTGAGCAAACAACCCGCTCAATCTTAATATTGAATAGGCAGATCTAGACAATTAAGACCCCCTGATATAAAATTTCGAGTGTAGCAAATGACATGT
>NC_049997.1:4968971-4970715 GCF_000003815.2 Branchiostoma floridae | reverse complement strand
AGAATTAATACTTCTGTTGTTTACTTGTTGGTGAATTCTTAGTCGCACAATTACATAGCATGATGATAACTGGGTTCGATACCATGATGTGACAGTGTGTGCGTTTTTATTTAATAGTTTTCTTATGTTTTTGGCGACGCCTCAGGGGCTAGCCTAATAGAATAGTGTGCGTCCGTTTGTCAAGAATTCCCCAAATGTACAGGCATGTGTGGGATATTTTTGCGCGTGCGTAGTAGGATCACCTGGGTATATTCCCTTGGGAATTAGTTTTGAAAATGACATTACTGCTATGTATCTAAAAAAAGGTACATGTTTCAATTCATTCTACTTTTTTTCATTGCTTTGTCCATTTTATTTGCCCATTCTTTGTTGATAACTTACCCTTCGATCGTACGAGCTTCGATACATGCGCGTAACATCTGTGTGCGCAATTTTCATGGTGGGTTTCATCTATGGTCTTTTTCCTTTCTGTCGAAAGCCTCACGCTAGGGAAATGCCTGGTTTACACACGTTAATGGAGTTTAGCTTATATCAGAGTCATTTTATACTTTTACAGAAGTATTTCTCTCTCATTGTTGTAACAACGCCAAGCTAGAAACAAATGCTATTCGTCTGGTTTGTGAATGTATACTTAAAATTCGACAACACTTGGCGAAATGTTAACTTATGTAAGGACACTTGACACATCTTCCGAGCATATCCAAATGCGATTGCTTTGAAAAGCTGTCACATATTAAATCAAACCCTTCTACTTGTTTTTTTTAGGTGACAACATGGGCAGAAAGTTACAGGAAATGGTTATTTTCCTTCTTATCTTCATGATTGAGCTCGACATGCCAGATGCAGGGGCTGAATGCAGACCGGGCTTCTCCTATGACTGTCGCAGTTTGAAACTCACCAGTATCCCCCAGAACCTACCAAAATTTATTAAATCCATGGACCTGAGATATAATACAATAACAACTTTAAGTAAGCCAGAGATGAATGTGCTGGCGAGATATAAGAACTTGGGGCGTCTAAACTTTGGTGAAAATCGTATAGCGACCGTAAATCGTTTCCCCCCTCTATTCCAGCTTCGATGGTTGAGCTTTATTATGAACAAGATTACCTATCTTCACAAAGAGACATTTCTAAATCTACCAAATCTCTTAGTTTTGTGTCTGAGCAAAAACCAGATAGCAAACATCCATCCTGGGACATTTTCAAGATTAACCGAACTCGAAGGATTGGAGATTGACTACAATAACATAACTATCGTTCAATGTGGCACATTCTCATACCTACCATTGCTCCGATATTTGAGCCTGGCTCACAACCAGATATTCAAAATTCAGGCTTGTGCTTTCTTAAATCTCCCCAACCTCCAATCGTTGCATCTGCAGTCCAACCAGATAAAGGGAATTCAATCTGACACATTTTCAGACTTACCCAGGCTTCAAACTCTGTTTCTGAACGTTAACAAGATACCTAATATTCAGGCTGGTACTTTTTCAAATCTACCCAAACTCCAGTCTTTGGCGCTGAGTAACAACCAGATATCCGCCCTTCCCCCATCAATTTATAAAATCTTATCAGTAACTTCTACTGTAGAAATGTACTACAACCCTTGGCAGTGTGACTGTAACATGGTTCCGTTCAGGCTTAAAATGACCGGGACTCATTCATTTGAAAGTCAGATAGTATGTGCCCGACCTGCTAACTTAGTGAAAAAAAAGCTGAAAAATATCAAACCAGAAGACCTGAT
>NC_049997.1:4962279-4968849 GCF_000003815.2 Branchiostoma floridae | reverse complement strand
GCTCGACAGGTTTGTTGGTAACCAATTTGACAGTGCTAATAGCCGTTCCAACGATGCAACCTTCTGTTATCATTGGTACTTCAAACACAATGCTGGCTCCCAGCCACATCCAGCAGATGATAAGAAATGGGAAGGGTTACCAACTGAAACAACGACTGAAAGTAACAATTCCATTGAATCTCCCCCGAGCCCCCCACTATTTGTTGTTATTGGATCTAACTGTGGTTCAATAGCTGGTACCGCCATCATAGTTGCAATCATTATCACAATACGAAGGACGAGGAGGGCTTTGTGCCCAGCTGCTGCAAAAACCGGTATTCAGAATGAAACCGTGCAGGGCCGGCTCCAGGCGACAAGTACTCAGTTTCCAAATGTTACAAACACTACTGCTAGTGTAACAGTTTCAATGATTGCAAGCGGTCAGGCCGGCCAGGGTCAGTATCAGGATTCCATTCGATATCAAAACCGCGGCATTGGTAACACACCAGGTCCAAGTCCTGGAATTGGTTTGAGCACCTCAAACACCACATCTACTGTAGTAACGAGTAGCCATGGTCAGACATGGCAAGGGTTGTCTCCAAATGAACTACCTGTAGCCTTACAGCCAAATCCTATGTATAATGGTACACAATCAAATCCTCCAAAAACTCCATGTCCTGAAATAACAAGTGATGATTATCAAGCAACCCGAAAAACATATACGCACACCACATCTGGTGTTAAGACTTGTTGTGCTACTCATCTATATGCAGATATGGATGAACAAAATTATCAGGCATTGCAGGATCAGTGTCAGGCCGCTATTGAATCTAACACAAGTTGTTCATATGCTGCAATAGCTAGAGGCCATGTCCAGTCAGGGCAGGATCAGTCTCAGTCTGGCCGAGTAATGTACTCAACAACTGTAAAGACTAGCGGCCATGCTGGGCTGTATAAAGATATGGATAGCCAACATTATCAGCCATTGCAGGGCCAGTGTCTGGCCAACACTACATTTAACACAAATACCACAGCTGCGGCAGTCAACAATGGCAATGGTCAGACAGTGCACGACCAGTCTGAAACCATCAATAGTTCCGACATAAACCCCCTAGCTGTTCCAATGAAAAATATTGATGATGAAAGAGGGCAGAATCAGTTTCAAATTGTAACTGAACACAGCGAAAACATTGGAAGTACTACAATGCTTAGTGGTCATGATCAGACAGGGCAGATTCAGTCTCAGAGCTTTACTGAGTCGAACACAAACACTACTGCTACTGTAATGGTTAGTGGTCATGACCACACAGTACAGGACCAGTCTCATGCCATTACTGAGTCCAACACAACCAATACTACTACTGTAATGGTTAGTGGTCATGACTTTGACTTGACTTTGACTTTATTCAGATCCACTTTTAGCTATTACAACAATGTCAAACATTATGTTGCCAGCTATTCTTCCAGTGGTCTACATGACCGCACAGTACAGGACCATTCTCAGGCCATTACTGAGTCCAACACAAATACTACTACTGTAATGGCTAGTGGTCATGACCGCACAGTACAGGACCAGTCATATGCCATTACTGAAAATAAGGTCCCTGAAACCCTTCAAGGAAGCAAATCCCCTCTAGACGAGCCACCTCCCCTTCCTCCCAAACGCAAAGGCGTTGTTGCCCCGTCTGAAAAACAAACCCAAGACAATTCTAACATTTACGAAGAAATGACATGGAATAGCATTTTGAAGGATACATAACATTCTTTCAGCTTTGCAAGTAAAAAAAAAATGTTTAGATTTGTTTCGAAAAGCTACCCACTATGACCAAAGTGAGATGCTCATTTGAAATTTGGGAGATTGCATTTGAAAAATTCCTTTGGAATAGTTGCGTGTGTGTAAAAATGAATATAATTGACATGTTGTTTTTTGGTGTATTATGTAAATATTGTATGTATGTATGTGGTATTTTTATATGTATCCAGGGCCCCCATGAAAAGCAGTGTTTGTCACTGATGGAAGCTTACACTAATAAATAGATAAAAGCAACAACAATGTCGAGTAAAACAATATTTTAAGCTTGTAACTTAAATGTGAAACCTGATTGCCACTGCCCGTCAAAAGTTCTTGTCGTAACTGATTTTCTAGCAAAATATATGGACGTCTCCCTGAACACATTCTCCTAAACAAATTACTACTTATGCTTATTATTTGATGTTCTATAATTGTTATTTCTCATAATGTATAGTTTGAAAACTAACAGGGTATTTCCGTTATTCTTGATGTGACTTTATCTATACCGTAGCAATTTTTACCCGAAGAATGCTGTATTTTTGAAGATTTTGAATTAAGTAAACTTGTTCTTTAGTATTTCTCCCAGAGTGTATGAATATGTACATATGTGATCTGAAATGGACAGGCACACTGTGTGACTGTGTACCTTACCTTAGATCCTCCCGCAACACTGTTGCGTTGTGTGTGTTTATACCAAGCATGTATTATTGCTCATCAGTAGCCATACATATGATTTGTATTTTATTGAATACATTCAGTTGTGTACGACATGTAGTACTTATCATGAAGAGAATTTGTGGCTTGGAAAGTATGAGACGTAAATTGCTTATATGGCCAAATAGGAGTCAGTTGTTTCACGAGATTTTCTTTATTATGAAATGTCATGTATTGAGTCCCTTTTGTTGCATTCTACTTTTATTATCAACACTGATGTACTTGTTTTCACAAAACAAAGGATACTTCATAAAATATACTGTATGTACAGCACTATGATATGTTTCAGCTCAGACACAAGCAGAGAAATTATTGTATACTGCTTTTTCATGGAATCTTGGAAGACGTATTACAGCGGAGGTAAACTAAGCAATTATCTTCTTGAACTAGTTTAACTGTAATTTACAACACAAAAATTGAAGCAATTATGTTCTTCACAAGCTCTGAGTAGAGATGTGATGTTGTCGGAATTTATCTACTTCAACAACATTTGACAAAATCCACTCAATTCTTCATACCATTTGCTATATGAGTCATTTTGCAGGATGTGTGTCTCTAGTACTGGTCTTATGTACCACCGTGCTACCATGTGAGGATTGCTTTGAATTCTTTTTGAAAGAAACATAAAAAAACTGTCACTTATTAAAAGGCATGTTGTTATACAATTATACACTTGTATTTCGAACGTACATTTTGTATAGAAGTAAAAGGAACTAGTTGAGAGAATAGGTCTCACCTTGTATGCTGAATGTGTAGTTTTGTTTATTAAAAATGTAAATCTATATTAATGGTAAGACTTATCTTTGATTCACAGTACACACAATGAATCCCGACTAGGGCTAGGGGACACATTACATATACAGAGAACGGCCCGTCACGCGTCCTTGCTTTTAAAAACTATCGAGGCCATTCGGAGTGAACAAGGTCGTTGACTGATTGATGTACCGTGAAAAGCCAAAACAACATTTGCACTCAAAAGGAAAACAACACTTTGTGAAGGCCGTACCTCTTCTGTTGTTCCAACCAATGATTTTAGATTATGCATTAGAATATCTGTCTGTTTTGTGAATATTTTGATCAATTTTCGTATAATGGCTTCCAAAATTATCATTTCAACTTTTTTTTCTTCAATATTCCCACAGATATGTGTGTAAATTTGCGATGTAATCAACTACCAAATCCGTGTACATGTGTATTTTTTATGCGTCTGCCTGTCTGTGCTTCCTAAGTTGTTTCCATATCATCGCGGGTAAATGGAGGTGCCGCGCCGTCAGGCGAGATAGCAAGGAACTGCACCGGCCACCTAACCGCCTCAGACCAGTCACGACCAAGCAGCTGCCGGGCCCAGATCATCATCATATCGTTCCGTGCCAGTACTGCAGCCAGGCCACGGCCTTCTCGTTAGCTTCTAGTAGGTCCTGGTTGGAGATGTTGGGGCCTAATACACCGTCCTTTGTAATGTGTCCCATAGTTTGGATAGGGTGGCCACAACGACACTCAGCTGAGTTCACCCGTCCCCATTTCAGTAGGTCTCTAGTCCTACCTACTCCGCACCTGGCTCTGTTCAGTTCCACTCAATCCCTTCTGGGTAGGTGAGTGTCATGAGGAAGGGACTGACAAGATGTCTGGAGAGCTTCATGTGTGTGTCATGGTTTAAGAGTCTCGGAAGCTTTCCAGCGATCTACTCTGTAGTTGGAAGCCTCCTAATCCCCCCCTCACATTAGGCGAAAATCGATTGGACGACGAGTCTGCGAACTCTAAATTACGAGGAGGCATGACCCTGACGGGAAGGGGGAACTCTGACATTTCTTCGTAGGCAGCAGAGTCACAACCGCCACGTCCGCCACGTATTTCTGAAACGTTCAGGCTGTACAGGACAGGCGAGTCGCCCGTACTGGCACGTACGTACGGGGGGCGAATCCGCAGCCCGATTGCACACAAAGTTTTGCCTGCACGTTAAGTTCTACGGCGTGTCTGCTGCTCCAAAATCCGTCGGAGTTCTTACCACTTACAGATCCCAAAAGATTGCCCACGTTTTTGCACGTAGACAGCACGTATTTGCACGTACGGCGGGTTGTGCCCTTAGCTTTACAGGTATACAGACGAAAAATAATTTGTCCCAAAGTGCTTACTTAACCACAATATAGAAGGCAACACGACTCTCTCCAATTTTCCCATATTTACGAACAAAAAAGCACATTTTCTGTTAAAATCCCAGAAGCCAAAAATTGCAGGAAAAATTGACTTTTAAAGGAACAAATCGAACCAAGTTGTTTTGCTTCATAAAGACAACACTATTACTTGTTGGTCTATTGTTACGACAATGTAAATTAGCTGTTCATTGTCAGCTATTCCAAAAGTGACTGACCTCACAACTGGGTATTTGTTGCTTGCAGGCCGACGAGGGTGCCTTGGTGAGCAGCTGGGCAGGATGGAGCTTTTCCTGTTCTTTTCGACCCTGCTGCAGTCGTTCACATTCAAAACGCCAGAGGGAGCTTCTCGTCCAAACACCGAAGGCGTTTTCGGAATGACTTTGACCCCGCATCCGTTTCAGCTTTGTGCGATACCGCGTTAGTTTTTGCTGAATAATTCAGCTAAGATAAGACCTTCTCACGTTGCCTCCTTATGAGGTTTGGTTTTATGAGGTTTTGTTTGTTAGGCGTTGTACGTCGGCAAAACGAAGGAAAATTTCTTATTTTTGCTCTTGTCCTTCTATAGCTAGCAGGGGCATTTAATTTGTTGGTATAATCAAACAGGTTAAGGCATTTTGATGATTTCTAGCATGAAGTTATAATGTAAAAGTAAGTAATCACTGACATTTTGGTATTGTCTTACCTGATTTTTTTTTTAAATCTGCGGCGCATGATTCGTGGTAATAAAGCTAAGGGCACAACCCGCCGTACGTGCAATTTGTCCGTACGTTTTCTTCGGGAGTTTTGCATGCACGTAAAGTTCTACGGCGTGTCTGCGTGCTCCCAAATCCGTCGGATTTCCTACGAGTTCATACGGAGGCCGTACTTACCACTTACGGATCCCAAAAGATTGCCCACATTTAAGCACGTAGACAGCATGTATTTGCACATACAGAGGGTTGTGTCCTTAGCTTGAAGAACACTGTAATGCACAATAAACAGATGGAGAGGTCAACGTCCAACTGGACCTTTTGGTCAACCATGACGGTAGGGAGCTAGTCAAGGAAGGCATAGCAGGGCATGCGCTTTTGCCTTGTTGATAAGACAACGACTTGCGAATGTATGAAACTGAATAAAAATTGTTTTCTGTGATTTTCCCTTATGAACAAAGGTGACCTTTTTTGGCGTACAGTACATGCTTGTATAGAACAGTTTTGTAAGAATGAAAGGTTGTTGCTTTCTAGATAAAGCCACAAGACATAACAATCTCTGTCTACCCCCTCTCCCAGTCTTCCTCTTCTCTTCAGTGTGTTTGTGCGTTTGTGTGTTTGTGTGTGTATTTGTGTTTGTGTGTGTGTGTTTGTGTGTGTGTGTTTGTGTGTGTGTGTGTGTGTGTTTGTGTGTATGTGTGCGTGTGTCTGTATGTGTGTGTGTGTCTGTGTTTGTGTGTGTGTGTGTGTTTGTGTGTGTGTTTGTGTGTGTGTGTGTGTGCGTGTGTCTGTATGTGTGTCTGTATGTGTGTGTGTGTGTGTGTGTGTGTTTGTTTGTGTACGTGCGTGTGCGTGTGTTTGTGTGTGTGCTTGTGTGTGTGTGCTTGTGTGTGTGTGTCTGTGTGTGTGGTTGTCTGTGTGTGTGTTTGTGTGTGTGTGTGTTTGTGTGTGTGTGTATATGTTTGTGTGTGTGTCTGTGTGTGTCTGTGTGTGCGTGTTTGTGTGTGTGTGTGCCTGTGTGTTTGTGTATGCCCTGTGTGTGCCTGTGTGTTTGTGTTTGTTTGTGTATCTGTATGTGTGTGTGTCTGTGTGTGTGTGTTTGTTTGTTTGGGCGGGAGTGATTTTGAATGAGTGATTGGGCGTTAGTGATTTCCCAAGAAGCAATTTCAGTGTGTGTATTTGTTAACTAAGTTGATTGAGTGGATTGATTGATTTGACTGAACCAATTGATTTGGATTGATTG